>NC_041380.1:460402934-460702934 GCF_002162155.2 Triticum dicoccoides
CCCGCCACCTCTTCGCTCTGGCACCTCGCCGCCGCAGCCATCGTCGGTGCCGCCCGCAGCCACTCCGGTGCCCGTGCCCGTCCCCGCCATCACCAACTCCGGCGCCGACCCGGCCGGCCTCGTCTCCCTCCTCCCCGCGGCAAGACCGGCGAGCTCCAAGTCCAGCGATCCTCAATTTCCGTGCAGCCCCGATCTGGATCTCAGATCCGAAATCTCGGGGTTCACTTTTTCGTCCCTAACCCTAATTATTTTGCAATGTTCATCATGTTATATCTCCACATCCATAGATTCGGTTTGGGCGTGTAGCATATCAAAATGTTTGTCTCAGAGAGCACATCATTTCACCTCAGTGCATCATTTTCATTTGAGTTCATCTTGATGCCCGAAATGCTATTGGAAGAGTGCTATTTGAGTTAATTGTCAGATCTGCTGCACCAAATAGCTATTTGTCATTTTTGGCATGATTAATGTGTGCATGATATGCTCCTGAGCTCTACATGAGTTTTCTTATATGCTTTGCCATCTTTACAGAGGTGCCTACCATGTATTTTTGTCATATGTGTGGTGACTAGCACGAGCTTTCAAAGTGGTGCATTCGTTAATGCTGATTTCAGGGACTTAGCAATTTCACTAAGTCCTTGATCTGTTTTTATCAATTTGCCATATGTTCATGTTGTTTCCTAGTGATCCGTGCCTCTTTTGAGGATGATCAGTAAGGATGATTTGTTAATCTTGTAGTTCTCTATACATCCATGTCTTTGTATGCAATTATGGAGCACCCTAGTTTGAGTCAATCGAGCTTTACTTTTGCTATTTCGTGAATCTGGGCAGATTGTCTACTTGTTAGCGATTTTGCCGAGGATGTTGTTGTTGATCCGTGCATGCTATGTTGTTGTTCTTGCCATGTATAGCTTATATAATATGTATTCTTGATGGGTGTATGCTTATATTATCATGCCTTGCTCTGTAGTGAGTGTATCGAGCTCGTAAACATGCCTACTCGTTAACAGATTTGCATGCTCCAGTTTTTCACTAAGTTTGTAATCTGATTATGTTTTTGCCATGTTCACATGCTTGCAATTGTATTTTATGATCCCTTTTGGCTCAAGGTAACTAAGGGACTTTTGTTAAGCTCTTTGAGTAACTCCATGCCATGCCTTGTATTGCCATGTTAAGTTCCTGTAGCATATAGTTTTCATGCTTCAAAGTGTGCCACCTGATCTAAAATTTCAGGTTTGTGTTAATTTCACTAAGTCTGAAACCTGTTTATCATTTGCATTTTTGCCATGCTTGTTTGAACCTGTTAATGGATGAATTGGCCGTAGCTCAGTGTTCATATTTTGTCAAGCATCATGAATGGATCCCTGCCATGTATTTTGTTGCCATGTTTGAGTGCTGTAGCATAATTATCTTGTTGCATCTAGATGGCTACTTGCTGTTTATCGCAGACCGGTGCCATATTTGTTTTGCTTGCCATTTTTCAAACCGTGTCTCCGATTCCGGTGTTCTTTATATCGATTTCAACCGAAATCACCTCACCTTTCCAGTGGCACACTTGGATTTCCAAGTTGAGGCCAGGTCCAATCATTCCTTGTCAAATCTTGCATATGCATCACATATCATATCCCGGATAGCATACCATGTTTGCATCTTGTTGTTTGAGCATTGCACGTGGTTGATTGTGTTTCTTTTGCTTGTTTGTCTTGTTTGGGTAGATCTGGGAGACGAGTTCGCTAACGAGGAGCCTGTTGAGTTTGCTTTCGAGGATCCAGTCAACTCTGACAACTTTGCAGGCAAGATGATCATACCCTCAAAATCACTTCTATCTTTGCTTTGCTAGATGCTCGCTCTTTTGCTATGCCTATGCTACGATACCTACCACTTGCTTATCATGCCTCCCAAATTGCCATGTCAAACCTCTAACCCTCCATGTCCTAGCAAACCATTGATTGGCTACGTTACCGCTTTGCTCAGCCCCTCTTATAGCGTTGCTAGTTGCAGGTGAAGATTGAAGATCGTTCCTTGTTGGAACATTATTTTCTTGTTGGGATATCATTATATTATCTTGTTATTTTAATGCATCTATATACTTGGTAAAGGGTGGAAGGCTCGGCCTTTTGCCTAGTGTTTTGTTCCACTATTGTTGCCCTAGTTTCCGTCATATCGGTGTTATGTTCCCAGATTTTGCGTTCCTTACGCGGTTGGGTAATAATGGGAACCCCTTGACAGTTTGTCTTGATTTAAAACTCTTCCAGCAATGCCCAACCTTGGTTTTACCATTCGCCACCTAGCCTCTTTTTCCCTTGGGTTTCCGAAGCCCGAGGGTCATCTTATTTAAACCCCCCCGGGCCAGTGCTCCTCTAAGTGTTGGTCCGAACTGGGCAGCCTGCGGGGCCACCTCGGGGAAACTCGAGGGTTGGTTTTACTCGTAGCTTGACCTATCTGAGTGTGCCCTGAGAACGAGATATGTGCAGCTCCTATCGGGATTTGTCGGCACATTCGGGCGGTGTTGCTAGTTTAGTTTTACCTTGTTGAGATGTCTTGTAACCGGGATTCCGAGTCGGATCGGGTCTTCCCGCTAGAAGGTATATCCTTCATTGACCGTGAGAGCTTGTCATGGGCTAAGTTGGGACTCCCCTGCAGGGATTTGAACTTTTGAAAGCCGTACCCGCGGTTATGGGCATATGGGAATTTGTTAATGTCCAGTTGTAGATAACTTGAACCTTAAATTAATTAAATTGAATCAACTGCGTGTGTAACCGTGATAGTCTCTTCTCAGCGGAGTTCGGGAAGTGAACACGGTGTTGGGGTAATGCTTGCCGTAGGTTGTTCTCTAGTTCTTCGTTCGCGCTTTGCCTTCTCTTCTCGCTCTCATTTGCGAACAGGTTAGCCACCATATATGCTACTCGCTTGCTGCAGCTCCACATATTACCTTGCCTTTCCTATAAGCTTAAATAGTCTTGATCGCGAGGGTGCGAGATTGCTGAGTCCCCGTGGCTCACAGATTACTTCCAAACCAGATGCAGGGCCCGATGACTCCATTCCAGATGATGCGCTTGAGCTCAAGTGGGAGTTCAATGAAGACTCACGCCGTTACTATGTGTCTTTCCCTGATGATCAGTAGTGGTGCCCTGTTGAGGCGATCGGGACCATGTCGCATGTTGGGGTTGATCTTTTATTTTGGTACCATAGTCGAATCATGATTGTATTGGTTGATGTAATGCTATTTATGTACTTTGTGTGAAGTGGCGAGTGTAAGCCAACTATGTTACCTTTCCCCTTATTATGTATTACATGGGATGTTGTGAAGATTACCTTACTTGCGACATTGCTTTCAATGCGGTTATGCCTCTAAGTCGCGCTTCGACACGTAGGAGATATAGCCGCATTGAGGGCGGTACACCCGCGTCTTGTCGTAGACGTATCGGAAAAGAACTTGGTGTTCCGACGGGTTACACTTGTCGTTGTGGGAACTTGGTGAATCCGAGGCCTTCGAGGTCGACGGTAGTTGTACATCTCATAGTGGAACTTGACGGATCCGAGGACTCTGATCGTAGTGGTACTTGGTGAATCCTGAAACGTTCTTGACGATCCAAAATGCCACAAGTGAGATGCACATCCACGTAGTCTTCCGACTTGGGCTCCGAGTTCAAGATTTGACGAGCCTAGGGAGGCGATGGAGATAGAAAACAACGGAGCATCAATAGACACAAGGCCACGGACAAGACTTGGGGCTTCCCGAACCCACGGAAACGGCCGGCAGCAGGAGGCTGCTAGTAGAGGCAGGGCCACGCCGAGGTCGAAGGTGGCCGGGCGAGCTTGACATAGGTCGTCCGCGGTCGGATGAAGCAGTAGCAGCATGACACGGCAGCGCACGCAAAGCTGCAGGCCAGCATGGTGGCCTCCATGGCCGGGCGAGAAGAGGGGCGTCGAGGCGATGAAGATGAAGGAGACAAGAAGAGAGGGACGGCGCAAGACGTCGGTGCTCGTCATCGGGGGTTGGCGAAGAGCAGTAGCAGCGGGGCTCGCTGCCGACGTGGGGAGGCAGAACGGCGGAACAGGAGGTCGACGAGATGTTTGCGCGATGATGGCCTCGGGAGGGCCATGACGCGGTGCAGGCAGGGAGCATATCAGGATACTGCTGCTCGCGTGCTCCAGCGCAGGCGAAGCTAGCAGTGAGGAGGAGAAGGGAGCTGGGGCGCGCTGGAGGAGAACGAAGGGAGGCGGCGCACGGTAGGAACGAGAGGGAGATCGAGAGAAGGAGGGGGGTTCGAGTGCACGGGATGGGATTGGGCTCCTCCCTGACGACGCTAGCAGGGAACGGGCGATGAGGAGGGGATCAGGATAGGGCGGCTAGGGTTGAGAAGGCAGGGGCCGGCTGGGCCTAAAATAACAAATGGGCCAGAGGAAGAGGTTGGGAGGCCCAGGTAGCCAGAGGCCTGGCTGGGCTCTCTCTCCCTTATTCCTTTTTCTTAAAAAAATTTGTTTATATAAATAAACAATCAACAAAGGGGAAAATCCAGGGGTTTTTGGTTAGGGATATGAGATATATAAATATATATCTGGAACCGTGGATTTATGTAGGGTTTGAATAAATTGCTCTGGCTTTTTTAGAAGGTAGAAAAATAATTATAGTTTGAATTATTCTCAAACTTCAATCATTTTTGAACCTGACCAAAACAACGCCAAATGAGATGAAATTTGGCAGAGAGGTTCAAGGAAAGGTGTATGGTTTATAGGAAAAGAATGAACATTTATGGATGAAAGAAAATGGCACTCGCAAAAAAATGAAAGGAAAAAGAAGGAAGAAGGCGGTGACAACACATGGGTAGATTTGAGAGAGATGGGAAGGGGTTGATACAAATGACAAGAATAGAGAAAGACAACATCATGAAGAATGCAATGCACATGGTGATTATGATGAAATGCAAAATGGCAAGAGGCATGATGCAATGCAAACAATGATGACATGACGAAATGCAACAAACAAATAAAACACCCGGCGACAACGGAAAACATGGAAGACGTCTGAAGCATCGGTCTCAGGGTGTCACAACACTCCACCACTACGAGAGGATCTCGTCCCAAGATCTAGAATGGCACCAGAGAGAAAAACAGAAGAGAAAGAGAAGAGGTAAAACTAAGTTGCTTCTTTGACAAACGAGTGAAACCAAAGAACCTTGCAAGGCTGAGAAAATTTGAATGAAAGAGTACAATGAAGATGAACAAAGTTGCAAACACTCCGGTAGGGAAGAGTAACAAGGAAGAACAAATTCGGGCAGCACTCCGGTTGAAAAGTGATACGGAACTTGATTAGATGAAAAGAACTTGAGCAGAGGGCACAACACTCAGGTTAAAACGAGATAGAGAAGGAATAAGAATGATATAATTTGGACAACACTCCGGTTGAGAATGGATGCAAAATTTGATAAGATGAGAGAGCTCGAAAGAAAACACGATACTCCAGTTGAATGGATCAGCAAAGAAAAGAACACTATCATGACAAAACAAGAAGATGGGTAGAAGAGATCAACATCACAATGCCTCCGTAACAAAAGAATAGAAGAAAGATAATTGAGATAGGAGAAAGGAGAAGAAAATGCCAACTTGTGTCACAAAAGAGTTTGAAAAGGCATCCTTAGGAGAAGGGTCAAACGGAGTTGTTGGAACACCAACAACGAAAAAGAGTAAGCTTAATATGGTCTTATGGAATACATCTCAAATTATGAGGTGGCAACCAGCCATTCACGGGAAAAAGAATTGGATTGGTATGACCAAGGTGACGAGAAACTATCTCACCGGTAGGATAAAAGAAGAACTTGGGTCATTTATAAACACCATAGATAGCCACAATCCTTAGAGACGGCTTTAGGTGAAATAGAACCCAATATAACTCCAATGAAGAGAATGATGGATTTAAAATACCCCATTCTCGATAACTTGTGAAACATGAAACATGAACTCAAATTATCAAGAATGGCATAATACCATCTCCAATAATATGGTAGAAAGAATTGCACTCCAAATAGCAAAGATGAAGAAAACTTGAGCTCCTCTGAAAAGAATCTTGATGAACACTTCGAGAAGGAATTAAATCATTGGTGAACCATCATGTAGAACCTTCATGAAGAACTCCGGTAAACAAAAGGAATGATCAATCGAAAAGAAAGATGAAAAGAGTAAGGTTGAAGCCTTGCAATGATTAGATGAAGCTTTGTGACGAGATAAAGTGGAAACTTGGAACTCCGGAAGGAAAGACAAAGCATCTCAAACCAAGAATGTGGTATGATGAACCACTCCAGAATAAAGAATTAATCCCTTGGATGAAACAATAATAAGGATTACGTTATGCATATCCTTCACCAATTTAGATTGATGACAAGCAACGGATTTGCACACTACTTATTCTCATAGAAAGGATTAAGATAGATATAGCACAAAGTTGGGAAAATCTTCAATGAACCACCGGTAGAATTTGAAAGAACGAAAGAATTGATATGATAACCAAGGAAGAGGTCTTGAACGAACCACCGTAAGAATTGAAAATGAACAAAGTAAAGGGGTGAATCACCGGTAAGAATTAGCAAATGAACGGGGATACAAGAGAGAGTTTAGATACAAGAGAATGAAGAGATCATGAACTGATTAGAATATACTAGAATGATGCACCGGTTAGATTTGGAGAACGAGAGATGAAAGCTGAATATGAATAATCCTGAAATGATGGCCTCCGGAGAAACAAACTGAAAAGACTCTTGAATAGCTCTGGATGGGTGAAAAGAATTCTCACAATCAAAACAATTTATGAGCGGATGGCGGTAAGCTAGCATCACGAATCTTGGAGAGAATGGAGCAAGATTTACAAGAAACTCTTCTTCGGTCTTCCAATCTGAGAATGACGATGAGAAACACCACCATGAATTGTTGAGATACTCCAGAAAGAAAATTAGTCAGGTTGAACCAACGATGAAAAGAATTTGAAAGATCTTGGAGAAAGACATTTGACTGACGATAAATCATTCTTACGTCAAACTTGGAAAAGAATTTGAGAATAACTCCGGGAGAATTAGAAGAGTCAGGTAAGATCCTGGAAAAAGACATGTGGGTTAGGGCCCACTCAAAAGAAACACCGTTGAATGTTTTAAAAGAGAGGATGCACCGGTTGCATTGAATGACTTGAATGAGATAACATTCAAGCAGGGGGCTCCTAAGGTCGGGGAAGGCTCTGATACCAACTTGTAACACCCTCGATGCGGCTATATCTCCCACGTGTCGTAGCACGACTTAGAGGCATAACCGCATTGAAAGCAATGTCGCAAGTGAGGTAATCTTCACACAACCCATGTAATACATAAGGGAAAAATATACGTAGTTGGCTTACAATCGCCACTTCACACAATTACATGAATAAAGCATTACATCATCCAAATACAATCAAGGTCCGAGTACGGAACCAGAATAAAAGTAGACTACCCCAAAAGCTACACAGATCCCCGATCGTCACGACTGGGCTCCACTACTAATCAACTGGAAAATGGAACAACATAAAGGACAAGATCTTCATCGAGCTCCTCCTTGAGCTTGGTTGCGTCATCTGCACGGTTCAACGGCACCTGTAAGCTGGTTTTGGAAGTATCTGTGAGTCACGGGACTCAACAATCTCACACCCTCGCGATCAAGACTATTTAAGCTTATGGGTAAGGTAAAAGGTATGAGGTGGAGCTGCAGCACGCGACTAGCATATATGGTGGCTAACATACGCAAATGAGAGCGAGAAGAGAAGGCAAAAGCACGGTCGAACAACTATGATCAAGAAGTGATCCTAGAACAACCTACGTCAAGCATAACTCCAACACCGTGTTCACTTCCCGGACTCCGCCGAGAAGAGACCATCACGGTAACACACGCGGTTGATGTATTTTAATTAAGATCAACTTCAGGTTTTCTACAGCCGGACATTAACAAATTCCCATCTGCCCATAACCGCGGGCACGGCTTTCAAAAGTTCAAATCCCTGTAGGGGTGTCCCAACTTAGCCCATCACAAGCTCTGACGGTCAACGAAGGATATTCCTTCTAGCGGAAAGACCCGATCAGACTCGGAATCCCGGTTACAAGACATCCTCGACAATGGTAAACCAAGTCCAGCAAGACCTCCCGATGCGCCGACATCCTGATAGGAGCTGCAAATATCTCGTTCTCAGGGCAACACCGGATAAGCAATCCATACAACTAAAACCAGCCCTCGAGTTTCCCCGAGGTGGCGCTGCAAGGGGCTCTAGTTTAGACCAACACTTAGACAAGCACTGGCCCAGGGGGGTTAAAATAAAGATGACCCTTGGGCTGGCCTAACCCAAGGGAAAAAGGCTAGGTGGCGAATGGTAAACCCAAGGTTGGGCCTTGTTGGAGGAGTTTTATTCAAAGCGAACTGTCAAGGGGTTCCCATTATAACCCAACCGCGTAAGGAACGCAAAATCCGGGAACATAACACCGATATGACGGAAACTAGGGCGGCAAGAGTGGAACAAAACAGCAGGCATAAGGCCGAGCCTTCCACCCTTTACCAAGTATATAAATGTATTAATTAAATAAGAGATAATGTGATATCCCAACAAGTAAACATGTTCCAACAAGGAACAACATCTCCATGTTCCAACAAGGAACAAACTTCAATCTTCACCTGCAACTAACAACGCTATAAGAGGGGCTGAGCAAAGCGGTAACATAGCCAAACAACGGTTTGCTAGGACAAGGTGGGTTAGAGGCTTGGTTCAACAATATGGGAGACATGATAAGCAAGTGGTAGGTATCGCAGCATAGGCATAGCAAAAGAGCGAGCAACTAGCAAGCAAAGATAAAGTGATTTTGAGGATATGATCATCTTGCCTGAAATCCCGCAAGGAAGAAGAACGAGTCCATGAAGAAGACAAACGGACGCAGTCGAATGGGTCCTCACAAAGACGACGTTACCGGAACAAACCCGAAGAAGCAACACCGGAAAGAAGCACACAACACAGTAAACACCCACCACATAAACATGGCATGATGCACAACCAAGTATGATGCATGTCCGGTTTAAATATGTATGACATGGCAAAGTGCAACAACCAAAACTACAAATTAAGTGGAGCTCAATATGCAATGGGTTGCATATTGACGGAACACCACATCAATTATTTAGTTCTCTCCCGGTTAGGTACTCAACAATATTAAATGTTGGTTAACATGACAAGAGGTGAAGCATAACAAAACTATACCATTTAAACAATTTAAATGGTACCGGATATAACAAATAACAAATCCGGTAAATCCCCATATGCATTAGCAATTTAATGCAACAACAATTTTAAGCATTTTTAATTGTTGTTATCATGATGCGGATGACATGAACAAGTTTATGCAATTTTTATTAAAAGTTGACAAGAGCATTATGAAGCATTTGTCACTATGGTTGAAAGGAAAGGGGTGCCACGCCAACGATAAGAAAAACGGTGACATGGCAACATTCCAGTTCAGGTAACTCGATTGAGATACCGATGCAAAGGAGAAGTGTGCGGATGAGTGCAAAAGATGGTGGGGCGCTCCCGGATACCGGGTGTCCCATGAGTCGACGACGATGTCAAACGAGGGAATAACTAACGTTCACGGGTGGATTACAACAACCAACATGCATCTCATACAACTCATGTATACGGTCCACGAGTGGTCGTCTCGGGGTTATACCTTCAAAGCGTGCCTTTTCGGAACGGATCAAGTTCGTAGTGGGAGTAGGCGTTCTCGCCACGTGTGTAAAGGTAGTAGTTGTACTCAAGCCGTAGTGGAAGTAGTGGTTCAAGAGTCGAAGAGGAAGTAGTCGTTCATGTCCGTAGATGTTCGGGGTCATGATACGGAACTTGACGTCGACGGGGTCTTCAGCGACGGTCGTGGTACATGTTTTGAAGGGGAAGTAGAGGTTCTCGCGATCTCGGCGATGGTAGTCAAACTTGACGCTCCGAAGGGGTACTTGGCGGACAACGGTCGTCTGTGACTTGTCGGTTCATGAAGTCGATCTCCCGCGTCTTGTCGTACACGTATCGGAGAAGAACTTGGCGTTCTGACGGGTTACACTTGTCGTAGTGGGAACTTGGTGAATCCAAGGTCTTCGAGGTCGACGGTAGTTGTACATCTTATAGTGGAATTTGACGGATCCGAGGACTCCGATCGTAGTGGTACTTGGCGAATCCTGAAACTCCAAAATGCCACAAGTGAGATGCACATCCACGTAGTCTTCCGACTTGGGCTCCGAGTTCAAGATTTGACGAGCCTAGGGAGGCGATGGAGATAGAAAACAACGGAGCATCAATAGACACAAGGCCACGGACAAGACTTGGGGCTTCCCGAACCCACGGAAACGGCCGGCAGCAGGAGGCTGCTAGTAGAGGCAGGGCCACGCCGAGGTCGAAGGTGGCCGGGCGAGCTTGACATAGGTCGTCCGCGGTCGGATGAAGCAGTGGCAGCATGACACGGCAGCGCACGCAAAGCTGCAGGCCAGCATGGTGGCCTCCATGGCCGGGCGAGAAGAGGGGCGTCGAGGCGATGAAGATGAAGGAGACAAGATGAGAGGGACGGCGCAAGACGTCGGTGCTCGTCATCGGGGCTTGGCGAAGAGCAGCAGCAGCAGGGCTCGCTGCCGACGTGGGGAGGCAGAACGGCGGAACAGGAGGTCGACGAGATGTTTGCGCGATGACGGCCTCGAGAGGGCCATGCCGCGGTGCAGGCAGGGAGCATATCAGGATACTGCTGCTCGCGTGCTCCAGCACAGGCGGAGCTAGCAGTGAGGAGGAGAAGGGAGCTGGGGCGCGCCGGAGGAGAACGAAGGGAGGCGGCGCATGGTAGGAACGAGAGGGAGATCGAGAGAAGGAGGGGGGTTCGAGCGCACGGGATGGGATCGGGCTCTTCCCTGACGGCGCTAGCAGGGAACGGGAGATGAGGAGGGGATCGGGACAGGGCGGCTAGGGTTGAGAAGGCAGGGGCCGGCTGGGCCTAAAGTAACAAATGGGCCAGAGGAAGAGGTTGGGGGGCCCAGGTGGCCAGAGGCCTGGCTGGGCTCTCTCTCCCTTATTCCTTTTTTTAAAAAATTGTTTATATAAATAAACAATCAACAAAGGGGAAAATCCAGGGGTTTTTGGTTAGGGATATGAGATATATAAATATATATCTGGAACCCTGGATTTATGTAGGGTTTGAATAAATTATTCTGGCTTTTTTAGAAGGTAGAAAAATAATTAGAGTTTGGATTATTCTCAAACTTCAATCATTTTTGAACCTGACCAAAACAACGCCAAATGAGATGAAATTTGGCAGAGAGGTTGAAGGAAAGGTTATGGTTTACAGGAAAAGAATGAACATTTATGGATGACAGAAAATGGCACCCGCAAAAAAAATGAAAGGAAAAAGAAGGAAGAAGGCGGTGACGACACATGGGTAGATTTGAGAGAGATGGGAAGGTGTTGATACAAATGACAAGAATAGAGCAAGACAACATCATGAAGAATGCAATGCACATGGTGATTATGATGAAATGCAAAATGGCAAGAGGCATGATGCAATGCAAACAATGATGACATGACGAAATGCAGCAAACAAATAAAACACCCAGCGACAACGGAAAACATGGAAGACGTCTGAAGCGTCGGTCTCAGGGTGTCACACGTTGTTTGTGAGGTACCTTGTGCAAACTATGTCCTGAAACTGTCTGAGTTGTTCCAATGAATCCATCGGGGCAATTGTTTGTTGCACGACTAGGTTCTTGTTCTTTTCATCTAGTATTTTTTTCCTTTTCGTTGCACTGGTTTTTAGCCCTGGTGGTTACTGAGGGTATCTGATCTACTTCATGGAGTACTTTTTGCAACAATTTGTTTATCCTTTGGAATTTTTCTTCTGCTCCTGTGCTGATGCTTTTGTTTGGTTCCCTGCTTCCACTGGTGCCGACACGTGGTTCGCGCTGGCGTTTGGGTGGAGGTGGTAGCAGTTTGGTCGTGTTCTGGTGTTGCTGTTGTTTGCGATGTTCTCCTGCTATCTGCCGAATTGAAGACGAAGTTGATGTTGTGTTGGCATAGAAGATCCTCTCTGCTGTTCCTTTCCATGTCTGCATCGTTTTGGTGGAATGTAGTTAATTAGAATGGAAACCATTTTGAAATAGGGAAGGACTGATTTATGTAGAATATAGCTATACCTTTATTTTGCCAAATTCATAGTCATCTGGTCGTGATTTTCCGTCCCTTTTCATGTCTGCTCTAGCTATTTTCGCTAGGTCACTCTCTTTGAGATGGTTTGCTCGTGGTAATGAGGTCTTGTCCATTGTCTTTGCAATCTTCCGCATTTCTTTTGTGTCGGTTGGCAGCATCAAGGAGTCGAGGTACATGATTACTGGCCCCAGTGACAAACCATTGACATGCTTTTTGTTCTTTTCTTCCTGAGGCAAATCTCCGTGTTTCTGCCATGTCTTGGCTCCTTCCTTTATACATTCGACGATTACCTCACAGAAATCCATCTTTGCCATCTCTGGATAGTCCATGTCCTCAACCATTATAGCTTGTCGGGCGAAGATAGCGACACTTGACCCGTAGACAACGTTGTGGAAAAAAAGAAGGAAAAATATTTTAACCGATTTCCTGTTTGACTGTTCGTCATCTAGTTCCACCAATTTATTTAGCTCCGTGAACAGTTCTTTTGGCCTGAAATCTGTATGTTTGAAGCCAAGGTCTGACATCAATTTTTTCATTGAAATTGGGTTCTTCGCTGGCCTTGGTGCTGACTTTTCTGTGCCATTTGGGTAACCAAACACCTTGTATATAGCTTCCTTGGTAATCTTGAGTTTCTTGTCTTCGGTACCATCACCGAAGGTTATTGTCATGCTTTCTATGTCCAGGTTGTCATAGATGTGTGCTGCAAGTGGTCTGCAGATGGAGCCTGTTATTTTGCAGTTCTCTATGCTGCCAAATCCTGCCGTCCTAATATCTTCCTTGTGACGGTCTTTAAGTAAATTTCATGCTTTCTTGACATGAGCGAATGCTGTCCCTGCCTTGATTTGGCATTTCTCTTCGTCTGTTTCTTGCTGTTCTTCATCAACTGTTGGTGCTGCCAATTCTTTTCCGCTTGTGTTTGTTCTTTTTCTGTGCTTTTGTCCTGATTTGTTCTGTTTCAGAAGAGAAAATGAAAGGTTTTCGTTAGAAAAGAACCTTAGATCCTGAGTCCTTAATAGTGGTATTCAAAATTAGTACATAAGTGTGTTTTTACATCGTCGTCATGTTCTGCGTCGGTGTCATGCTCGTCGGCATCATCGCCGTCTGTAGGAATGAAATCTGCATCATGTTCCCTGTCATCGTTGTCATCATTGGTATCTGAACCTTTGATGTTGGTATCGTCTTGTTCTTTTTCTACCCTTCGTCGTTTGTTTTTCTTCTCGCGTTCAGCTTGTTTCTTCGTGGCGGTTGGTGCTGTTGGCGGGAGTACCATTAGAGGTAATGGCTGATTCTGCAAGGTACTAGTGTCGATGTTGGTTTCAGCATTGTCGTTTTGCTTTTTCCTTTTTGCTCCAGGAGTAAAAACAGTGCTTGTATCTGATTTCCTCTTTTTTTGCACGTTGCTGGATGTTTATTCTTGTTGAGCCTGGTGTAAGTTATCATTTCTTTTGCAGGTGGTTTGTTCCTCATGTTTTGTTCTGTGTCCTTTTCTGATGAATGAGGAGTCATGCTGCCTGTTTCTGCGCTGTGAATATCACCGTCTTCGTGTCCTGTATAATGACCAGGTAACAAAAAATGATGTTCTTTTTGTCCGAAAATAGTTGATACACATTTAAAATATATGTCTTTCATGATTATGCATAAGAAATGTGAAACTCCCAAAGGGGATTTTTAGTTTTATTTTTTTGGGTTAAGATGGGTTATTACTATTGTTACCAATTGAGCTAATCAGGGGATGGAAGAAAATATTAATTAAGGTTATGAGTGCAGCTAGGGTAGTGAAGTTAGGGTGAAGCATTTTCTGAGACAAAAATGCACTCTGCAGGTGATATTTCATAATTGGAGGAATATCATCAATGATAGTTAAAGATTTATTGGGTAAGTTAAACTGTTTTTAAATTAAGAATAAGATAGTGTGCGAACATTTTTTATGTTTTCTATAAAGTTATATATAAAAAGTGGCAGGTAGTTTTATTTGTAGACATAGTTAAGTTATTGTGGTCAAGGATAGAAGTTAAGTTATTAATAACTCTCAATATAGTTTTTTGTAGATGGACAGTGGAGACTTTTTGCTCAAACCTTTGACAGGAGCTTGCTGATTTGCATGCTCTTCAGGAGGGTCTTCGTCAGTATTTTGCCTCGTTTCAGATTCTTCGTGTGGATTTGTCATTGCTGCATAAAAAATGGGCAGATGTTAGAAGCAGAGTCGAGTGTCACAGGAAAAAAACCTGCGTGGTGTGAAAACAAATTTGCATGGATAGAGAGGCACGGGTTGTTTTACCATAGAAGCACATGGTACATCTATTCTTTGTTCACGATATTTCACAGTAGAGGCACTTAATTTGAAAAACGGTTACATTGACCGGACAAGGGATGTAGAAAATCTGTATGGTTATCAGTTTAGCCTCTCAGGATGCTTGCGGGGTTTGGATCTATGGACGTATTCTAGTTACTGATGTTTCAGGTTTTTTACTTTTGAGCACAAATCGTATGGCGAAAATCCCAGGGCAGAGAGCAGTAGCATTTCTATTAAATCTCGTCTCTGCGCTAGTTCAATTTGATAGGCAAATTCATTTAGGTTATTAGAAAACTCCTTGGTAGCGGTGGCTAGGGTTGCTGTTCCTGGAAGTTGAAAATCACTACAATATAGCCGGTGGAATGCAGTGGGATAGAATGATAATTACCTTCAGTTGCTTGTGCTGTGTTCTTCGCTTTCATCCGCTTATTGTGTCGTTGCTCCTTTTTTGTTGCGATTTCCGCCGCCGCTGTTGAAGTCCTCGCCGTCGGTCGCCACAGGCGGCGGGGTTATTGGTGTTGTCGCGGGCAGAGTGTGGCTGTTTGTTTGTCGGATTTGAGTGTGGTTGGCGAACACGGTGGCGGTTGTCCAGTGACGCGAACTCGACTTCGAGTTTGTGTTTGTGTGCGGAAGGAAGGAGGAGAGCGTGCGGGAGTGATGAAGGTTTCGAGATTTACTTTGCGGAAGGGGAAGCAAGGTAATAGAAGAGGGAGGGAGAGATGGAAACCATCGAACCTTCTCTAATCTTCAGCCGTCAGCTTGGTTTTTTTTTGTGCTACAGTATTTTTTTTAGTGTTGAGACTGTTAGTTCTGAAGTGGAGCCTCTCTACAGGCATTTGGATGCAGGCACACGAGGCACATAAGTGCAGGTTCTACATGCACATGGATGTAGGCACAGGAGGCACGGAAGTGTGGGTTTTACAGGCACTTCCAGAGGGAAGCACAGGAGACATGGAATTGTGGGTTCTACAGGCAGTTAGATAACCATGGGTCAGGCCAGTGTCGTATGAGGCACGTGGATGTAAGCAGCGGAGGCATGGAAATGCAGCTAATACAGGCACGGACAAGCTGCTTCTCGAGGCACGTGTACCAACCCTGTGGATGTAGTACAAGAGTGCGGTGGCAGAGGCATGTGTTAGAATGCTCGGTTAAACAGGCATGGTTGTGAAGTCTCAGGAGCGACGCGGGCGTGGCAGTGGGACCATGTAAGAGTCACAGCGCATGTTTCGTTAGGCATGTGAGGCATGTTTGTTCAGGCACGGAATGTAGAAAATGTGAATCGACAACTGGCACGTACGTGTGTTTTCTCAAGTCATGGGTGTGTACTCTCTGGATGCACAAATGTGTGGCGGGAGAGGCATGGGTCCGACTACTCGGTTACAGAACAACGTTCGTGAAGTCACGTGGGTGTGGTGTTACGGGGCACGTAAGAGTCTGGGCGAGTGCCACGTGATGCACGTGGGTGCATGTACGTGTAGGCAAAGAAGTGAAGGCACCACATTTGTGAAGTCACGTTGTAGTGCTGAAGTGGAGCCTTTCTACAGGCATGTGGATGCAGGCACACGAGGCACTGAAGTGTAGGTTCTACAGGCACGTTGACATAGGCACAGGAGGCCAGTGTTGTGTGAGGCGCGTGGATTTAAGCAGTGGATGCACGGAAATGAAGCCAACGCAGCCACGGACATGCTGCTTCTCGAGGCATGGGTATCAATCCTGTGGATGTAGTACAAGAGTGTGGTTTGAGAGGCATGTGTTAGAATGCTCGGTTAAAGAGGCATGGTTGTGTAGTCTTGGGAGCGACAAAGGCACGTACGTGTGTTTTCTCAAGTCATGGGTGTGCACTCTATGGATGCACAAACGTGTGGCTGCAGAGGCATGGGTCCGAGCGTTAGAATGCTCGGTTAAAGAGGCATGATTGTGAAGTCTCGGGAGCGACAAAGGCACGTACGTGTGTTTTCTCAAGTCACGGGTGTGCACTCTATGGATGCACAAACGTGTGGCTGCAGAGGCATGGGTCCGAGTGTTAGAATGCTTGGTCAAAGAGGCATGGTTATGAAGTCTTGGGAGCGACAAAGGCACGTTAGAACAGGCTTGGAAGGCAGAAAAGGTGAATCCATAACAGGCACGTACGTGTGTTTTCTTAAGTCACGTGTGTTCACTCTCTGGATGCACAAACGTGTGGCGGCAGAGGCACGGGTCCGACTACTTGGTTACAGAACCAAGGTTGTGAATGTGAGGTGGGTGTGGCACGACAGGCCCCGTAGGAGTCACGGCAAGTGTCATGCGAGGCACGTGGTTGTACGCACATGAGGCAGGGCTTAGAGTGTACAGGAGGCACGGTTTCTGGTATAGGGGGCACTGAAGTAAAAACACTGCTGTGATGGACACGAGGCACTTAACTTGAAAATAGTTACAATCAAGGGACAACGGGCAGAGAAAATCTGGTGTAATTACCAAGTTTGAGTTCTCAATATGCTTGAAGTATTTGGATCGTTTGAGGTATTATAGTTAGTGAAGTGGCAGATGTAGTACTTTTAAGAACATTTTGTGTGGTGAAAATTCCGTAGCCGGGAGCAGTAGCGTTTCTATTAATTGTCGTGTGTACGGTACTTCAATTTTTGAGACAAGTTGATTTTGGATAGTGCAAAACTCTGTTTTTTGTGGTGGATAGGGTTGTTGTCCCTGTAGAATGGAATGTAATGGGATAGATTGTTATTTACATTCGATTGCTTGTGTTCGGCTTCTCGCTTCCATCGGTCGATTCTGTCTGTTCGTTTTTTTTGTGATCTCCGCCGGCGGAGTTGAAGTCCTTGCTTCGTCGTCGTCTGGTGGGTACTTTGTGTTGTTGGGCGCATCGTTTGACGGTGTGTATCTTGAAGTGGGAGGGTGGTTGGCGAAGCGTGGTGGCGGTTGTTTTGCGAGGGGAACTCTACTTGGAATTTGGTGTAATGAACCTATGAGGAGATCTTGTGTCAGTGTGGAATGTTTCGAGATTTTGCTGTGGAAGAGAGGAAGGAAGAGAGTAGTGGAGGTGGGATAAATGGAAATGATGGAACCGTATGTAATCTTCGACGGTCTGATTTTAGTATCAAGATTCATGTCGCCTGGGTTTTTTTCGCTATAGCATCTTAGTAGACGTGTGAGGCACGGAACACCAGGTTCTACATGCACCGACGTTGTTATTTTAGAGGCACTGGTATCAACTCTGTGGATGCACAAATATGTGGTGGCAGGGGCATGCATCTGAAGACTTACTCAGAAAGTCACGGTTGTGAAGTCTTTAGAGTTACGAGCGTGTGTCGCCACGGGCAGTTTGGTAGTAGAGGCATCGGTGCGAATAGTACTTAGAGAGTATCTGTTGTGGGTCCGCATGTGTGAAGTCTATGCAGCATTGGTCGTGTGGTAGTAGCGGTGTGCGCCAGGAAAGGTGCGAGCAATAACATTTGTTATGTGCTTAACCGGATGATTTGACGGTTGCTTTTTCCCGCCAGCCGCGAGGGTTGCCACTCGGCAGTTGCCTTGACGCACAGCAACGACGAGCGCATGTCTTCGGCCCTCTCTACCACGACGAGGCTGCATCCAACCGCCTCCTCCATGACCCAAACCTTGGTAGAAAAGGGTAACTGCGCTTCCATAGCCGCTCAATTCTGAAAACATTTTTGCCGTTCCATCTCAACTAGCATCTCCTCACAATCTCTGCGTGACGGCGGCCATCGCTGGAGGAGCATAATGGCGGAGGAACCATCTGCCAAGCGTCCCCATGGTGAGACGTCCGACCAGAGCATGGAGGTCGACGACGTTCAGGTCCCCGGTCAGAAGCACAACTACAAAGTGCACCTCAAGGAGGTTGACATCCACGGCAAGGAAAAGCTGGATGTCGTATGCACCAGCAATCCCGAGGAAGCCGACAAGATGATCAGTAGGATCCTGAAGAGGGTCTGCGGCTTGTACCCTCAGTACATCGGCGTTGATGTCGAGTATACCAGGGAGGACCAACCTCCGCAGAGGGCAGCGGTTCTAAAGTTATGCGTGGAGGAACTCTGTTTGGTATATCACATCACAACGGCAACAAAATGGTGAACCATCCTACAGTTTCAGCCTCTCCATGCTTCTGTTTAATTATCTTTTCATCCGGAAATTTGATTAGATTGGTTTATTGACTTGATGTATCAGTGAAGTTTCTGAAGTAGATGCAACACAATAGATTTTGAACTTGACTCACCAGATCAGTTTATGTATTTGATGCACTATATTAATTCATGGGTTTGATGTATGAGATTATTTTGTGAACTTGATGTTCTAGCGTACTTTCTCTTCTAGTGTATTCAGTTTCTTGAATTGATCTATTAACGTGGCTAAGAAGTAGATAGGTAATTGGTTCAAGTGTAAATTCCAAAAATAAAAATAAGCATGTACTTGATCGATACTTGATGAATCCACCTTAAATGTGCCATCCCCCTGCAGGCCCAAGAGCCTGCGCCCGTTCCTGAAGGAGGACAGGTTCTACACCTTTGCCGGCTTCAGTATTGAAGGTGACAAAGAGATGCTGCGAAGTTCTGGTTTGGAGATCAACCTCGACAAGTACATCGACATCCAGCGCAAATGGAGAGTTCCTTTCAAGGGAAGAAAGAGGTACCACTCTTTGGCTCATGTTGCAGGTAGCATGATCCACCCATTCTACAAACAGATGAAGGATAAGATTGATAGAGTTGAAGACCATAAACTGTGGGGGATTAGCCCACTGCCAAATTACCTCATTGAGTATGTAGCGATAGATGCGTACACAACCTACGAGTCGTGGAAGAGAATTGAAAACATCAGAGAAGGTCTGGAGAGTGCAAAAGAGGCAGAGAAGAATTATGACGATCCTTACTACGGGTACTAGTGACGACGAAAACATAGAAAACTGGTCGTGGAGTTGCTTGTGTTTATGCTTGTCCTTTCTATTATATCAGGTTCGTAGTTTAATTCTGTTAGAACGAAGGAGTTTGTAATGTCATCTATATCAGGTTAAACAAGTTTCCTTATGTCAAGTTGTAGTTTGTTTATGTGATTGAGCAAGTTATTTAGCTTGCTAAGTACTATGTTTATTCAGCAATCATGTGATTTTGAAGTAGTAATGTTGCTTTTTACTCTAAAAACAACAAAATGCAAAGCAGTCTTTTTGCGCTGAGTACACTTTAGTTGTTTACACAAGCGCGGCTTGTTGAGGAGTGGTAGGAGTGGTATGGGTCGGAATACGCAGTTAGAGAGGCACAGGTTTGCAGTCTCTAGAGTCACCGGCGTGTGTTACTACAGGGACCGGAGGCACGTGGACGGGGTAGCAGAGTTGAGCTCCGAATACATAGTTATAGGGTCACGGTTTGGAAATGAGTCAAGGTTGTGCGACGTCATGGGGCATGTAAGAGTCATGGAAAGTGTCATGTGAGAGAGGCACCTGTATCCAGGTACGCAAGGCACGGGATTGCGACTTCTCGATGCACGGGTATCAATGTTGTGGGTGCACAATAGTGTGGTCTGAGAGGTATGTGTTGGAATGCTCGGTTAGAGATGCACTGTTCTGACATTTGTGAAGAGACATGGGCGTGGTACCATGTCCATGTAAGATTCTCGTGGCGTGACATGTTAGGCATGTAGATGCAGTCACGAAAGGCACGGAGGTGAAGACCCAAGAGGCACGGAAGTGTGATACCAGAGGCATGCTTCCGAATAAGAAGTTAAGGAGTCACGGTTGTGAAGCCTCTATAAAGTCACGTGTGTCTGGCATCACGGGCATGGAGTGTTGTGGGCCTTTGAGAGGCATTACTGGCTCTTGACCCTCTGGATGCATGGTGGTGTGGTCGGAGAGGCTTGCTGGCTAGTACTGAGGTAGGAAGGCACCATTGTGGATGCACAGGTGTGAGATCTCTAACGGCGCGAGTCGGTGGGACCACATGCATTTGTTTGAATACTCATTTAGAGAGTCATGTTTGTACTCCCGCCAGACTCATTCTGTAGGTTGGTGGCATTCAGCAGCACACGGTTTCAGAACAGGGAATGTTTGTGAAACATCAAAGTCATCGATGGTCACGCGTGAGTAGTATGTAGAGTCACGACATGTCGACGTGACGTACGTATGTCTAGGGACGGACTTGGGTGGTTTATGGGGCATGGTTATCAATCGCCTGGATTGATAGTTGGCATTGACACCGGCTTGTGTTCGAATGCTTGATTACTGAAGAATCAAGGAACTACATCAATAAAAATAGTTTGTTGCTTCATTATTACAGTATGATGTGCGGTTAAACCGTCTTCTGGTGTTTCGATGGAGCTAGGCTCGTTCGCTCAACAACTTTTTATTGCATGATGTCATCGTAGATCTTTCTAATCTCATCGCCCATTTTGCTGGGTTCGATTGTATTCTGATCGCTAAATACTAGCTTGCACAGTTGTTGTGCTTTCCATTATTCCGTGCCATCCTACAAAAAGGTCAGTGAAAAAAAGGAGAAAAAACACATCAGTATTAGGTCATGCAGTTGTATGCTACCTAGAAGATTTATTGCGAGTTTTAAGCGAAAACTTACGTCGAAATTATCAATCTCTTCGACGAAGTGGTTGCCATCAAAGAGATGCGCGAACCTTAGAACAACAAACAGGGTTTCACCTTTGTTCACCTTTGGAATGCCCTATAAAACTTCAACACCCCATTTTATATTTTCCTTTTCGAATTTTTCACCCAGTAATATTTCATATACTTCTTTAAACCTGGGAACCTGGGAATTGCATTTTGTTTTTGTTTTTAGAGATACATGTAGTGTAATTTGTAAAACTGAAAGATGGCGTTATTTACAATTCTTACCACTTTGTCTTTATGGTTGTGGTATTTGCGATGGTCCTTTTCTTTGATGGCTTCGTTGTTTTCCATTATAGCAATCTGCTTCATTAGTTTGCCATCATGCATGTGTCGACCACGTTGATTTTTCAGGTATTCTTGTCTTCTCAATTCTTCAAGAGAGGTTTCTTCAGGTTCGATGATTTGAAGCTTCCTTTTATATCTGTCGAGCACCAATAGTGTGTAACGGTCTTCCTTTTCAAATGGCATGAATACCTGTGGTACAAAAGTTTTATTGTTAGAGGAGAGTTTACAATATAGTATTCTGTTTTGAAATGCTTATTTTTATTTTGTTGTATGGAAAACACTATTACCATTTTTGCTGTTTTGAGCTTCTCTGATTGACATTTCTTAAGGAACAAAGGAACCAAGGCATCCTTTTCTCGTGTGAAATCAACTCTGAAATCCTTCATAGATTTTCTTTTATCCTTTAAACCCTGAATATGCTGCATGCAACAAATAAAAAACGATAAAAACAAGTTAGAAAAAATAGATTGGTACCAAGAGATTAAACAATAGTTCGAAAATGATGAGTTCATATGATCAATGTGATTTTTTTTTGAAATTTACCTCCGCAAAGCTTGGGCCTAATAATAGTCTATGTCTTTTGTGTATAGTTTGGTTGCTGCTTTCCCATGCTTCTGCTAACTCATCGAGCACTTTCTTTTCCATTCCTTGAAGATTTTTCTTGTTTGTAGTCCCAAATATTTCCTTTAGCTTTGATCCAGTAAAAGTTGTCTTTGGCTGATCTCTTGAGAATACTACTTTTCTGCTTACATTCAGGGAAATTTTTGTTGAGAAAGTCATTAACCAAGTACTTCCTTTTGATAAACAGGAATTTAAGGTTCTTTGCAGTTACCTTTTAAATTCATCCTGCCACGTGTCACTCATGACTATGTTGTAGAGCTCGTTTGCCTTATCCACGTGTAGAAACGAATGCCGGTGTTGTGGGTATTTCTTGCTGCTCTCTGCCTGATGCTGGTTTTTTACGTCTCGCTCTGTCAAAGCAGATAAAAAATTATGGCTGTTGTTTCTAAAGAAATATTTGAAGCTCCAGTAATGTTGACTGATGGTAAAGATGAAAATAGTTATATTACCTTTCATGGGTGAAAAAAGGTTTGCAGTCTCTGGTTTGTAATCTTTGAGTTTTCCAGGAAGTTGATGGTCCTTTATTTGGTTGGTTTTACCGAATATGAGTGTGTATACATACTCCGGTTTCCATTCGGCATCGACCTTGCTGGGCTGCAGGCATGTGAAATTGTATGGTTTATAGTTACGTGTTGTTCACAATTGTTAATAAACTAATTACGGTGATAAAGAAATCAAGTCATTTGGCGTGTATGTAGTGGTAACTTACATGAAAATCCTCTCTGTCCTTGACCAGTTCTTTCCCATTATAGTATTTCGCAAATTGGGCTGTGAAGTGACCGCATTGTGTTCCTTCTTGCTTTGGTGTGCAGACCCTGTGAGGCCTTTCTGCTATCCTTTCCCAGTCTGGTTCGTTCTTGTGTTTTAGTCCGTGGTGCTTGTTCATCAGCACGGACATCCTTCTCATCTGTTATTGGATTATGGTTTTGTTGTTTGGGTGCGGCATTGAGGAAAGTAAGAGTATCATACTATCATGAGGAAAAGATGAAATCAATGTACACAAAGTACATACCAGTTCTTCTCGATGCACGTGGTGTTGACTCCCAGACAAATCGATGTAGTTTACGTAGTTCAGTGAGTCAAGGATGTCGATGCTATCTCTGAACTTGTTCACAACATAGAGCGTGTAGTGTTTGTTTGTGTGGTGAGGTATCATGATCTACGTTGAGAGCGGAGATCATTGTTGATGTAATAATTGAATTTCATTTTATTGTTGAAAGCTCAAAGGGAATAGGTCATGTGCTAAGTAATAATAGTGAGCTTACCATCTTCGAATGGAGGATTTCTTTACCTCCCACGAGGAGTTCAAATCCTTTTAGTGCTTCGTCCTCGTTGAATTCTGATAGCTCTTCGTTATCATAATTGAGACCGAGCACCAGCTTCAAGAAAGAGAGTGTGTGATTTTAGTTAAATATTCTATCGTAGTAATGGCGGTGGTTTTTTTGTGTGTGAGGTATGCATACATTTGCGAAACCTGCAGGGAGTACAGTTGTGTCATCTGGGTTGAACTGTTCTTGTTCTGCCCATTCCTCCAGTAATGCGTTTAGCATGGAGCCCTCCATCTGTGTTTCTCCTTTTCCTGCTTGTTCCATGAAGGATTTTGCTGAAATGCAGTCTTCTCGGTTTGAGCTTTTATATTTATATAGCACTTGTCTGCAAGGAGGGTTTGGAAGTAGGTGAGTGAATTTTTAGTTGGATGTTAGAGAATCTGTAGCTCTCTGTAGTTGTTTCCATGGAACTAGGAGAATCTGGTTACCCTGCGCATTCTCTCTGTCCTTGTCGGCTCATCAGATATCTATAGAGTTGCATGGCCTTTTCTCTGTAAATGAAATCTCCTGGAACAAGTGATGCAACCTTGACTTTCCCAGGTTCCTTGCTTGGTCGTTTGAATGGCCTCTTAATTGAGATTATGTTTGCTGAGTTGATCTCTGATGATTGAATCGTTGAGGGTTTTGGGGATCTTGTATGTACTCTTGGAAGATGCCTTGCCTTTTTCTTGTCGTGACCTAATTGCGCTTGCTCGTTAGGCTGCCTAGGTGTTGGTGATTCCTTTTGTGTGTTGTTGTTTTTTATGCTCGGTTGTACTGGGATTGCAGCATCGCGTTTCCTCTGTTCAAGTATCTTTTCTGTTAAATCCTTCTCTATCTGCTTTTTTTCTTCCCGTGCATGTTTCACCTCGGGTGATGTTCCTGGTTTGTGATCTTCGTCAACAGGGTTCTTGTTCTATTTAGAAAGCTCTTGTTGGTGAGTTGGTACGCTCTTTGTCCTGTTATCACCTTCTAAAGGAGAGCCTGTTATGTGTTCTGTCTTTTTATCTGGGGGTGGTCTGCCTGGTTCTATCGGTGGATCTTTCCTTTCGTCTTCCTTTTGTAAATCAGTGTCTGGCTGCGCGTGTTGTTCCCTCTGTAAACCAGCATCTGTCTGGGCTTGTTCTTCCGTGAGTGTTTCTTCAGACGCTTTGGTGGTATCCTTGCTGCTCACATGATAATCTTCTTTCTCCTCATCGCTGCTTGTGTCATTAATGTCAATAACTTGTATCTCTTGAGCGCTCGTCCCAATGCACTCGGGAGTTGGAGGAATCTCTTCTTGAATTATGTCACAATGTATTCGTTCCATTTCACTGTCTTCCATATCGACCTTAGAATTCAGCATATCTGTTAAAAATAAAAAATAAAAAATTATTGGTGTGTCTTTGAAAATTATATAAGTAAAATTTTACTTTGTTGTCTTGAGAAAGAGAAACCTTTGGTTGAGTTGATTAATGACAGTGCGGCCGTATCTCTGTATTGGCTGATTATTTGATATAGAATTTTCTTCCTCAACCCCGGGACTTGTTCTTTTGTTAGGTACACTGTTTTTCCACCATCGGTGTAGTGCTTTGCGTTCATGAACATGTAGAACGCACAGTTGAGTCTGCAGGTAGAAGGATGATTGGTTATTGTCGTTGTCCAAAGATGGTTGGGCAGTTTAGGTGAAGTTGTCCTAACGTCCTATGTTTTTTATGTATTGAATTAATAGTTTAATTGTTACAGTGAGTAAGGAAAAGGAGAAAGGCTTGTAGTGCTTACGTTGCTCCCTGAAGTGGCACCTGCATTTTGACCTTTTCGAAATGGTCAATACTACTTGGAGATAGCTGGAGCAATTTGCTTACTTGCTTCCATATCCTCTTTACTCTCTTTGTTACTGTGTTGAAGTAATCCATTGTTCCTTCATGTTCAACTGCTAAAGAGTCAAGGAGTTCGAAGCGCTCTTTTTTCATGTTTATTGTAACAACGAAGTAGTGGCCCATACTCACAGCTCCTTCTTGAACAGGGGCGCCTATGCAAACTGGTAGAAAGAATTGCAAAATGGAAAATAAATAAGTAAGGGATCCTTCTTGAATTTAGTCATGATTTGTTGATCGTTAGTCGGAATTGTAGTGCCGAGATTGTATTTCTTATCTGTAACATGATATGTGCTTACTATGTCGAAATCTTGTAGTTGCTCTCCTTCTTCCAGATCAAGGAATCTTTTAAGCCTTTTAGGCATTGTCTTGTCTCTGACGTGTGCTTCGTCTTTATTTTTCAGCTCCAATGGATCTTCGTGGTTGGCCATGCGTATTGATGCCTGCTTTTTTTGTCACATGTGCGTAAAAGAGGTTTGTAAATTCAATTGTACAGAAAGGTTGATTGATCGATATAGTGATATTCATTTGTTGAAACTTGAGGTTTACTTACGGTGTTGTACGTTGATAGAATCTTTCTCTTTGTGCCCCTGAATTGCTTTTTCAACATCTGTAGCATGACTGCCATGGTTTCGCTGCGCACTGGCTTTCCAGACTTGAAGCTTTCCGCCATGAGGCTCACCATTACTGTTGATGTCTCTGTATTTATAAAAATCTCGTGCCTGCAACACACACACATATATAAAATGTATTTATAAAAATCTCTGTATATATATTTATAGGTATACATGTAAAATCTTTAAGGGAGAAAATCATTGGAGGAATATAATTCATTGGTGGTAACATGAACTTACCCTTTGTCCTCATTCGCTGTCATGACGTTGTTGTACATGCGTTCGATTCCTTCAACTTTTGTGTCTTCTTCGATGGACAGGTTTTGTATGATCAATGGTTCACGTTCTGTTTGAGTGCCGTCCTGGCTTACCGTCGTGTTTGTGGCGGCAACATCTTTTACACAACATTGTTTCTTGTCCGATGGTGCGGCCTTTTTCTTGTTGTTGTCTGACTTTCTCTGGAATGTTTGCTGCATGGTCTTCCAATGCACCGTGGCCCTTTGCTTCTTTGCTTGTTTCTGCGTGCGTGTCTTGTTGAGGTTTCTATGTTGTCGTGTAAAAGCGTGGTTAAAAAATAATTAAATATGCTCGTTATTTTCATTGTAGTTTAGTGTCTGTTCCCTAAGAAAAATACTCAAATGTTTAAGTGTGTCTTTGAACGTTTTTTTTGTAGCTTCACCTTTTCAGCCGTTTCCGCCGGTGCTGCCTCTTCGAGCTTTTCTTCTTTGAGTGGAGGTTTTTGGAGCTTTTCTTCTTTGAGTGGAGGTTTTTGGAGCTCCTCTGGATCTTTTTCGTTTTGTTCTCCCATGGTGTTGTCATTTTTTTCTTGTGGCTGTTGAGACATAGAGGTAGGTAAATGAGATTGCATTTGTGTTTTTGTTCACTTAAATATCTAATTTCCTTAAAAGCAGGTTATCTCACTTCACCTTTTCAGTCTTTTGCGTCGACATTGACATCTCTATTATTTCTTGCTCGGATAGCGGAGGTTTTCTGGCTTGGTCTACGGCGGTTACGCTGTCCGTTGTTCGAACAACATCTTCTGATAGTTCCATTCCCTTCTGTTGTTGTGTTTGTTGGTCTTGAATATTGGTGCCCTCCTCTATTTCTTGCATCTGTCGGAATGCAAAAAAGTAATTAAAATGTGTCTATTTTTTATATGCTATAGAAAGAGGTTTTGTAGCTTGACCTCTACATTCAATCTCTCTTTTGCCGTTCCTGTCGCTTCTTCTCTGTCTTCTCGAGTTTTTGTACATTGTTGAGCGGTAGCAGCAATTTCTATCGCTTCTCGAGGCACATCTTCTGCTTCATTTGTTTCTTTCTTCTGTTCAGTCAAAAAATGTAAATAAAGTTTGGACTTCATCTGTGCATGCATAACTTTTTTTTAATGTTGTAGGAGCAGGTGCGTGTAGCTTTACCTCATTGGTCTTCGATGCTGGTGGCATGTCTTCCCCGTTGTATTTGTCACGTGACGACTTCTGTTTGGTCGGTGTACTGGGTACCATTTTAGTCGCCATTTGCCCTTGTTTTTTGGTTTGTTCTGTTTGTACCGCTTGCTCTTCTTCGGGATGACCGTCCTCGTTTGTTTCCTGCATTTCATGAAAAAAGGAAAAGCATGGTTCATTCATTGCTTGTAATTCTTGTGTTACTGCGACAGGTTGTGCTGGGCAGTACATTTCTTATAAATTTTGGAAAAATGGTTCTTGTTGAATTTTACCTTTGCGCTGGTGGTTGGGATATCCGTTTTTGCATCCACTTTTTCTTTGCTTTGTATACCATCCTTGTGTGTGTCACCAGGTGTAGTCTCTGAGGCTTTATCCCCTGTATCGGTCATCTGAAATGCTCTTGTGCTGGAGAGTTGTTCTATATCAACTTTCTGTTTTGCATGGGCATTGTCGGTGTCAAAACCGGCGGATCTCGGGTAGGGGGTCCCGAACTGTGCGTCTAGGCCGGATGGTAACATGAGGCAAGGGACACGAAGTTTTACCCAGGTTCGGGCCCTCTTGATGGAGGTAAAACCCTACGTCCTGCTTGATTAATATTGATGATATGGGTAGTACAAGAGTAGATCTACCACGAGATCGGAGAGGCTAAACCCTAGAAGCTAGCCTATGGTATGATTGTTGTTCTGTATGTTGTCCTACAGACTAAAAACCCTCCGGTTTATATAGACACCGGAGAGGGTTAGGGTTACACAAAGTCGGTTACAATGGTAGGACATCTACATATCCGTATCGCCAAGCTTGCCTTCCACGCCAAGGAAAGTCCCTTTCGGACACGGGACGAAGTCTTCAATCTTGTATCTTCATAGTCCAGGAGTCCGGCCGAAGGTATAGTCCGGCCATCCGGACACCCCCTAATCCAGGACTCCCTCAATAGCCCCTGAACCAGGCTTCAATGACGACGAGTCCGGCGCGCAGTTTGTCTTCGGCATTGCAAGGCGGGTTCCTCCTCCAAGTACTTCATAGAAGATTTTGAACACAAAGATAGTGTCCGGCTCTGCAAAATAAGTTTTCACATACTACCATAGAGAGAATAATATTTTCACAAATCTAATCTGCTGACGTATTCCGTAGTGTGACGCACCACGGCCAAGCCTTTATTCGAATCGTTTTATTATCCCACCTCAGCGCGTCATGCGAGGCGATTTCCTTGGCATGTCTTGTCGAAGCAGAGATCGTGTCCCCTTATTCCGGGATTCTCATCAATACGGGCGTGGGTAACCCAACCGCGCCATTGATTACGGCGCTTGGGGATAAGCGAGTTTTACCAGGCTGGTGGGGACACATAGTTGCGTCCACCCATATAAGGGGATAAGGATCCACCTTTTCACCTACGCCTTCTTCATCCTTTGCCCATCCATTCTTGCGCACTCGAGCTCCAGCGCCCAAGTCCGCACTCCCCATCTCAACCTTCTCCAGCCATGTCCGGAGCGGGAGGCAAGTGGATGGTCTCCTCCGTCACGGAGGGACACATCAAAAGACTAAGGAAGGCCGGATACTTGTCTAACGACATTGCGCACCGGCTTCCTGAAGAAGGGCAGCTCATCCCCACCCCTAGGCCCCATGAGAGGGTGGTGTTCCTCCCCCATTTCCTCCGCGGACTGGGCTTCCCTCTCCACCCATTTGTCCGGGGGCTCATGTTCTACTATGGCCTGGATTTCCACGACCTGGCCCCGAACTTTGTCCTCAATATCTCAGCGTTTATCATCGTGTGCGAGGCTTTCCTCCGCATCCGCCCCCATTTCAGCCTATGGCTCAAGACTTCCAATGTCAAGCCGAAGGTGGTGCGCGGCAACCAGGCGGAGTGCGGAGGCGCCATGGTGGGCAAGATGCCCAACGTCTTATGGCTCGAGGGCTCCTTTGTGGAGACCCTGAAGGGGTGGCAATCGGAGTGGTTTTACATCACCGAGCCGCGCGACCCTGAATGGGTCACAGCCCCCACGTTTCGATCCGGACCCCCTATGCGGCTCACCTCCTGGAAGGAGACGGGCCTGACGTGGGGTAAAAAAGGAGAGCTGATCGGACTCCAAACAAGTCCGAACCCTGGTGGACAAGAAGCTCAAACTTGTCAACGTAGTCCAGGTTATGCTCATCCGCCGGATCCTCCCGTGTCAACAATGGGCTTTCAACCTGTGGGAGTTCGACCCGGTGCAGCACCAAACTCTGAGCAGGCTCTTCGACACGACGTACGAAGATGCCTGGAAGGTGCTTTTCAAGGGCGCCGAGGCCCCCGCATCCGCTACCGAGGATCGCAGATTCAGTACACAGCGTCACGCTCATGCAGTAAGCTGTTTTTACCTTTTACAGGGTATCAGTTTTTCATAGTTTGACTCCATGCGGGATCTAAGCTTCCTTACCTTTGACAGGATTGGCAGGATACGTCCGGACAGATCAACTGTCCAGCTCCTTTGCCCGAACGCCCAGCGGACGCTCGTTTGGCGAAGCTGCTGGTTCCGGCACCCCATGTGGTGCCGGAGAAGAAGGCCAAGAAGAAGGCCACGGGGACTCGAAAGAGTGCCCGGCGCCTGGAGGTGTCAGATCCCTCATCCGATGACTCCAAGACGCACTCCTCCCATGAAGACGAGGAGGAGGAAGAAGAGACCCCTCCCCCTCCAGCGGGGGAAGGGAAGAAAAGGAAGGCCGCCCCAATTAGGGAGGCCGAAGGGTCCAAGAAGGGGAAAACCCTTCCTCCAGACTACTCATCGACGCCGACGACGGCGGAGAGGAGTGGCCGCTCAGGGCCAAGCCCCTGGCTAAATCGTAAGTATCCGGATACCAGAGTAATTCATAGTATTCCTTTATTGCACAACTTTCCCTTATGTCTAATATGTTTATGCAGCCCACCCAAAGACCGGCTCGACGCGTCGTCGAGCGGTTCACTGGACTTGTCGGATGTGAATTCGCTTCCGACGGCTTCCTCCCCCTGTCCTACGGACGACACCGAAGTGTTGTCCCAACAGGTTCCAAGCTGGGAGGAGGTGGTCCTAGAGGCACCGCAAGGCGACCTCCCAGACTCCAGGAGTAAAGGGGATAAAACCCCCAGGGCTCCAAGTCCGGCCCTAGGCCAGACACCGCTCCAGAACCTTCAAAGGTTCCAGAGTCCGGCGGGCGACCTCCTTCCAAGAGGAGCAAGCCCACCATGCCGGTGACCCCCGTCCAACCGGAGGCGCCGGACAATTTGTTGGAGGTGCTCAAAGGCGCCTCCATCAAAGAGGAGCACCGCACCATTATGAGTGCGGTGGTCTAAAAGGTTCAGTCCGCCAAGAGCGGACTGACTGAAGCTTGTACTAGCCTTTTAACAGGCTTTGAGGTAAGTAAACAATGTGTAAATAATATTACCGCATAGACAGTAGCCCCTGATGCTCTGTTTGGCGTTCGGGAAGAAAAGCCGAATAGAGGATCAAAATGAAATTCACAGGAGTCTAACAAAAAGGAGTCAATATGCGTATGCAGGCTTCTCTGCTGGCGTCCGCCGCACTGACTGCGGAAGTGGACACGCTAAAGCAGAACCTGGAGTAGTCCGAGCAAGAGCTCGGGCATGCCAAGAAGCATCTCGAGGAGAAGGAAGGTAAGAAATACCTTGTTTTAAATATATATAAAAAAAGTGCAATTGCAAAAAAATGACAGGATTATCGTGGCTATTGTAGGGGCCACGTCTGAGGTAGCGACCCTTAAGCAAGCGCTGGTCGAGGCCGCGGCCACGGAGCGCACCGAGCGGGAGAAGTATGAGGCCAAGGTTGGCAAGGTGCGGCAAGAGCTCCAGGCTCTCATGGAAAAACATGAGAGTTTGGAGCTTGACTCAAAGACGCGAGCGTCCGAGCTAGCGGTGGCTATTGAAAATGCCAAGTCTGCCAAGGCCGAATCCCAGAAGACCCTCCAGGAGTTGGATGAGGTGAAAAAGATAGCGGTGGGTAAGGCATTCTTTATGCAAAGCAAACACACAAACGTAAGTTACTTGTTACTTACCTGAATACGGAGCTCTCCAGGAGCATTTGCAGATCTTCCCATAGCGTGTCTGATGCCGCCGCATTCTATCGAGCCGAGGAGGGCAGCTCGACAGAGAAGGTGTTCTGGTCTCAGTATGCTGAGGCCGGACACCCCGTGCCCCTGAGCGACCAGCTGAAGCAACTGGTCGAGCTCCACAAGGCGGCCGAACAGGCCATGAAGGGCCTCATAGTTCGGCTGTGGCCTGGAGAGGCTCTGCCTGGGAGCTATTTCGGGCTGGTGCGGCGGCTGGTGGGGGCCTGTCCAAGGCTCGAAGTCATCAAGCGCTCCATCTGCATTGAAGGTGCCCGTAGGGCCCTTGCCCATGCTAAGGTGCACTGGGGCAAGCTGGATGCTGAGAAGCTTGTGAAGGACGGGCCACCGCCGGGGAAGGAGCATCGCACGCCCGGGAATTATTATAAGGTTGTTCTGAAGGGTGCCTGTCGTATGGCGGATGAGTGTTCCAGGGATGTAATTTTTCAGTAAAACTCGCTCATTTTGTCCTGTGCGCTGAAAACTTGTTCATATGCGCTAAGCAATGCTGTTGGAATTTAAAATATTACCTTCTGTGTGGCTGTTTATCAATTCTGAGGGATGGCGAGTCGTCGGCTTCTGCCCCCGTGCCACTAGTGCTGGGGTGTTCGGGGATAAACCTGACTGCTCTTTTCCCCATGTTTGGGTCCTTCGAGGGAGGCGCTCAGCACAACGAACAAGACAACCGGACTATAATGCTTGAACACTCTCACTTAGCCATAGAATTCTATAATTTTAAATTTCGGCGAAGCCCCTGGTATTCGGAAGACCGAGTTCGGGGCGCTATCCACGCCTTGGCCAGACAGAGCCGACTCCTTGCTCTAAGCGGCATAAGTCTTTAGGGACTCGAAAAACCTCTCGAACAGCGACTAGCTCTCGCTTCATCATGACAGTCAGTTTTAGCTTTCTCTACTGAGGTGCTCGACCCAGCTCAACTGGGGCACAATTGCAGTAGTTCTCCTAGTGCTACCTTAGCTGATATAGCGGAACGTAAGGCACCAAAACATAGGAGCCGGGCAAACCCAACTATTGACCCAAGACATGATTCGGAGCCGATGCATATAATGCTATAAGTTCGGGGTGCCGCACTTGTCAAAGTGTTTGTACTTCTCACACCATATTGAGGGGTACTAAAGCCCCTGGCGTATTTTGGCCGTACCAAAGTGTACGGGTGCAACATGTCGTTAAGGAACATATATTTGTAAAAAAAGAGTAATGCAAAAATAGAAAGAAGCTATGCATTGTTTATTAAAAAGGGTTGCGATCAAAGCAGAACGATACAAATAATGCGATAAGCAAAAGGTTGGACTATTTTAACATGTCCGTTCCAGGGGCAGGCTGCGGAATGGTATGCGAAACAGGTATACTGCTCGTGATAGAGACCACCTGGGAGTTCCGTAATGCGGCATGGCTTGTCTGCTTCCCTGGTTCTTGCATCGTTTGTGCGGCAATTGAACTGCCGAACAGGCCTTCTGAAGAGTGGAGTCCTGAAAGTAAGAGAAAATTAAAAAATCAGCAGCCCCTGGTGCGGTTTAAGCCGTGTTTCGGGCGTGCCGTGATGGTGCCCCTCCCCCTGTACCGATGGTATTTCTAGAGCGTAGTTATGTACAGGAAGTACTGGTGTCGCATTTTTGCGAGGGCTGGGGTTGGGGCTGCATTGCTACACCTGCTCGGAACATGCCAGGCGGTCTTGTTGTAGGTTACTCCGGGCGCGCTTGACGGTGTCCGGACGTTTAATGGCCGGACTGAAGAACTGCCTGGAGAGGCTGCTTTATACTTCCGCTGCAAGGGCCGCCGTGTGCTCCTCCGTTCGGAGGGAGCGTTCGGTGTTTCCGTTGACCGTAATTACTCCTCGAGGGCCTGGCATCTTGAGCTTAAGGTATGCGTAGTGCGGTACCACATTGAACTTGGTGAATGCGGTTCGTGCGAGCAGTGCGTGATAGCCACTGTGGAATGGGACTTGTCGAAGATTGACTCCTCGCTTTGGAAATTATCCGAAGATCCGAAGACCACTTCAAGTGTGACTGAGCCTGTACAGTTGGACTCTACACTTGGTATTACGCCTTTAAAGGTCGTTTTGGTGGGCTTAATCCTCGAGGGATCTATGCCCATTTTCCGCACTGTATCCTGGTAAACAGGTTCAGGCTACTGCCGCCGTCCATAAGGACTCTAGTGAGATGAAATCCGTCAATAATTGGGTCTAGAACCAATGCGGCGAATCCGCCATGACGGGTCCTAGTGGGATGGTCCCTTCGATCAAAGGTGATTGGGCGGGAGGACCATGGGTTGAACTTGGGGGCGTCTGGCTCTATCGCGTATACGTCCCTTAACGCTCGCTTCCGCTCCCTCTTGGGGAAGTGGGTTGCGTATATCATGTTCACCATCCGCACTTGTGGGGGAAAACCCTTCTGTCCACTGTTGTTCGGCGGCCGGGGATCTTCGTCGTCATCGCTATGCAGCCCCTTATCTGTATTTTTGGCATGTAATTTGCCTGCCTGCTTGAAAACCCAACAATCCCTGTTGGTGTGATTGGTCGGCTTTTCGGGGGTGCCATGTATCTGGCACAAGCGGTCGATTATTCGGTCCAAACTGGACGGGCCCCTAGGATTTCTTTTGAATGGCTTTTTCCGCTGACCGGATTTATATCCTCTGAATCCGGCATTAACTGACGTATCCTCAGCATTGTCGCTGTTAATGCGGCGCTTCTGCTTGTTGCGACGCGACCTGCCACTACTGTCCCTAGTATCCGAATTACCGGGGTTCTTGGTCATATTGTTGCTACGAGCAAGCCAGCTGTCTTCTCCCGCGCAAAAGCGGGTCATGAGTGTCGTGAGTGCTGCCATAGATTTCGGCTTTTCCTGTCCAAGGTGCCGGGCAAGCCACTCGTCACGGATATTGTGTTTGAAGGCTGCTAGGGCCTCAGTGTTCGGACAGTCGACTATTTGATTTTTCTTTGTTAGGAACCGTGTCCAGAATTGCCTGGACGATTCCTCTGGCTGCTGAATTACGTGGCTTAGGTCATCGGCGTCTGGTGGTCGCACATAAGTGCCCTGGAAATTGTCGAGGAATGCGGCTTCCAGGTCCTCCCAACAACCGATTAATCCTGCTGGCAAGCTGTTAAGCCAATGCCGAGCTGGTCCTTTAAGCTTGAGTGGGAGGTATTTGATGGTGTGGAGATCATCACCATGGGCCATGTGGATATGAAGGAGATAATCCTCGATCCATACCGCAGGATCTGTTGTGCCATCATATGATTCGATGTTTACGGGTTTGAAACCCTCAGGGATTTGATGATCCATTACTTCGTCTGTGAAACATAGTGGGTGTGCGGCGCCTCTGTACTGGGCTATATCACAACGTAGCTCCAATGAGCTTTGTCTACTGAGTTCGGCCCTACCGGATTTGTGTCCAGCGTGACGGTTACCATCTCGAGTCATGGGGCGCCCACGCGATCCATAGATCGATCTTGTTTGCCTTGCCTTGTCCTCCAACATATCTCGCAGGTCTGGTGCATTTTCCCGTGCCTTGGTACGAGGTGTGGCTTGAGTGGAGGGCCGAGAGGCCTCTCTGTCGCGGCCACGAGGTGGCCGGTCGGCCGTATCAAGTGCTGGTGATGTAGGTTTAAGTGCTTCCTCCTCTAATCGGGGTAGCAACCTGCGCTTTGGGTAGCTCTTGGAGGGGCGTTCGAGTTTATGCTCTTCGGCCGCAAGGACTTCAGTCCATCTGTCGACTAGCAAATCTTGATCAGCTCTAAGCTGTTGCTATTTTTTCTTGAGGCTTGTTGCCGTAGCCATAAGCCTGCGTTGAAAACGCTCTTGTTCGGCGGGATCCTCTGGCACGACGAATTTGTCGTCGTCGAGGCTGGCCTCGTCTTCGGAGGGAGGCGTATAATTATCGTCCTCGACCTCTCTGTCTGCCGCTCTCTCATGAGGGCTGGCTTCTCCATCCTCCTGTGCTGAATCTTGCTGGAGGGGATTTTCTTCGGCATTCTCCGGAGTATTATTATCTCCCGTGCTGACGCCGGCGCTTAGGCTGTTTCTTGGAGGGGTCATCCTCCGCTGTTCCATCGCCATCTCCTTCTTTTGGGGTGTCCACCATGTATATGTCATACGACAAGGTGGCTTTCCAGGGCCTAATAGGCGCTGGTTCTTCATCGTCTCCTGCATAGGTGTCCATACCGTCGATGTCTTTGGAGTCGAAGTCGAGCATGTCGGTTAAATCATCGACAATGGCTACAAAGTGGGTGGTGGGTGGGCTTTGAATTTCTTCATCGTCCGTATCCCAACCTTGCTGGTCGTAGTCCGGCGAGGGCTCTCCTGATAAAGAAGGAGACTTTAGTGTCTTCAGAATATCGCCGAAAGGCGAGTGTTGAAAGATGTCCGCGGCAGTAAACTCCATGATCAGCGCCCAATCGGATTCGATCGGCAGGGGCGCGGAGGGTTCGGAGTCCGGAGAGGAGTCCGGCTCCTTGGAGTCATGAGTATCATGGAGTGTGGGGCTGGCGCTCGGCTTGATCGCCGTTGGGATTGCAGCCCCCGAGGCGGCGTCCAACCACCCATCCTCGATCGGCGCAGTTGGCTCCGAATTAAGGGTCGAAGCCGATGTGGGTGCGGCCTCCAGGGCACTGTTCGGCGGCAGAGCTAGATTATGCTCGTCGTGACAGTGCGTCGCACTCGGCAGTGGCTCGAATCCCTCGAGGATCAAGTCCCCGCGGATGTCAGCCATGTAGTTTAAACTTCCAAATCTGACCTGACGGCCAGGGGCATAGCTTTCGATCTGCTCCAGATGGCCAAGTGAATTGGCCCGCAGTGCGAAGCCGTCGAAGACGAAGATCTGTCTGGGGAGGAAGGTCTCACCCTGGACTGCATTGCTATTGATGATCGTAGGAGCCATCAAGCCTAACGGCGACGACATAGAGGAACTCTCAATGAAAGCACCAATGTCGGTGTCAAAACCGGCGGATCTCGGGTAGGGGGTCCCGAACTGTGCGTCTAGGCCGGATGGTAATAGGAGGCAAGGGACATGAAGTTTTACCCAGGTTCGGGCCCTCTTCATGGAGGTAAAACCCTACGTCCTGCTTGATTAATATTGATGATATGGGTAGTACAAGAGTACATCTACCACGAGATCGGAGAGGCTAAACCCTAGAAGCTAGCCTATGGTATGATTGTTGTTCTGTATGTTGTCCTACGGACTAAAAACTCTCCAATTTATATAGACACCGGAGAGGCTTAGGGTTACACAAAGTCGGTTACAATGGTAGGAGATCTACATATCCGTATCGCCAAGCTTGCCTTCCACACCAAGGAAAGTCCCTTCCGGACACGGGACGAAGTCTTCAATCTTGTATCTTCATAGTCCAGGAGTCCGGCTGAAGGTATAGTCTGGCCATCCGGACACCCCCTAATCCAGGACTCCCTCGGGCATCCTCTTCTCTTTGTTGTGCTTGTAATAGCTGATAGATGAAACAATATGAGTTGATGGCATTTGGGCGAGATGGGTTTAGAAGTTTTACCTCTTCTTTGTTGTTTTCTTCTTGTTTTTGTGCCGTGCTGTTAACGGTCGATGCTAGATCAGCCCGTGCCTCGTTTGCGGGAGCGTTGATATGATACTTGTCCGGCTGAGTTTATATTTTGTTGCAGATTTGTCAGCTAACTCAAGACCGTTTCTAGTTTAGAGAGAAGAGACTTTTTAGAAAGAAGATACTGATTTTTTATACTCACTTCTTTGCTGCCTCCGATCCTGTTCGTCTCTTGTACTGCTCCTGTTGATGCTTTTGAGGGAGCATCATATGTTGTTGAGTTGCTTGTTCTATTGCTTCCATCCTCTTGCTCGATGTTCTTGACGACATGCTGTTGTTGGCCTTTATGTTTCGGTGGCGTTCTCTTGCCGTGTCCCTGACAGAACTGAAGATAGATTTTTTAAGTTCAAGTTTGAAAGCATCGCTTTCAAGTTACATGGATGATGTATTTGTTCTCATTTACCTATTTTTCATCTTGATTCTCTGCTTCTGCAACTACTTTTCTACCTTGTTTTTGCTGTCCTTCAGCACTTGCTGTATTGGTTGATACATGCTCTTTTCTTTGCTCTTTTTGCACCTTGTTATGTTCTTTTGTCTCCCTCTGGCTAATTCTCGAGGTTTGTGTTCTTGATTTTGTTATTCTTTTCTTCCTTTGATGCTTGTTTTGTTGGTCTTCTTCTTCCTTCTTCCTTTTTCTCCTTGCTCCTGGTTCTGCTGTGGCTGCGACTTCTTTCATGTGGTTGCCATGTACAAGTGCAGCTGTGGCTCCTGCATCTGCTCCATCCTGCAACTTCAACGACGGCTCTTCTGGTAAGCTCACTATGCAAACAATGTCCTGAAATTTTCTAAGTTGTTCGAGAGAATCAATCAGGGCCATTGTTTGTTGCACTACTGAGTTCTTCATGTTTTCATCTAATTCCTCCTCTTATTCGCTGCATTGGTGTCCAGCCCTAGTCTTTATTCCCGGTATTTGTTTTGTTTCGTCGAGTGCTTGTTTCAACATTTCTTCTATCCTTGCGAATATTTCATATGATCCTGTGCTGGTGCCTGCGACTGATTCCTTGCTTCCACTCGTGCTGACATGTGCTTTGTCCCGGCGCTTGGTTGGTGGTGGTAGTAGCTTGGTCGTCTGCTGGTGCTCCTGTTGTTGTGCTGGTATCATCTGCAATGTAGGCGAAGGTGTTGCTGTGCTGGCATAGAAGATCCTCTCTTCTGTTCCTTTCCATGTCTGCATTGTTTCGGCAGAATGGAGTTGGTTAGACTGGAAACCATTTTTATAAGGTATAATGCATATATATTCAATAGGGCTATACCTTTATCTTGCCAAATTCATAGTCATCTGGTCATGCTTTTCCGTCATTTTTCATGTCTGCTATAGCTATTTTCTTTAGGTCACTCTCTATTAGGTGGTTTGCTCGCGGTAATGTTGTCTTGTCCATTTTCTTTGCAATCTTGCGCATTTCTATTGTGTCGGTCGGCAGCAGCAGGGAGTCGAGGTACATCATTACTGGTCCCTGTGCCAAACCATTGAGATGCTTTTTGTTCTTTTCTTCCTGAGGCAACAACCTGCGCTTCTGCCATGTCTTGTCTCCTTCCTTAATACTTTTGACGATTACCTCGTAGAAATCCATCTTTGCCATTTTTGGATAGTCCAAGTCCTTGACCATAATGGCTTGTTTGCTGAAGGTAGGGGGAGGTTGTTCCACAGACAACATTGTGGAAAAAAATAAGGAAAAATATTCTAACTAAATTCCTGTTTGATTGTTCGTCATCTACTTTCACCAAGTTTTGTAGTTCACTAAACAGATCATTGTGATGGAAATCCATTTTCTTGAGGCAAAGTTCTTTGATCAGTTCTTTCACTGAACCTGGGCTCTTCTCTGGCCTTGGTGCTGACTTTTCCGTGTCGTTTGGGTATTCAAACACCTTGTGTATAGCTTCCCTGGTAATCTTGATTACTTTTAGTTGATCAGCGTCATCGAATGTTATTGTCATGCTTTCTGTGTCTAGGTTGTCGTAGATGTGTGCTGCAAGCGGTTTGCAGATGGAGCGCTTTATTTGGCATTCCTCTATGCTTCCAAACCCGGCCGTCCTAATATCTTGCCGGTGACGTTCTTTTAGTAATTTCCATGCTCTATTGACCTGATCAAATGCTGCTCCTGCCTTGATTTCATATTTGTCCTTATTTGTTGTTTCCTCATGTTCATTATCCGTTGGTGCTGTCAATTCTTTTCCACTTGTCTTTATCCTCTTTGTCCGCTTCTGTCTTGGTTTTCCCTGTGTAGAAAAAGAGTGTTTTGTTATAGAGGATGGTTTGGTTTTCATGGGTGTAAAGCGGTAGGAAAAATCTGTAGAGAAAATGTGTTTTACATCATTGTTGCTGTCCTCTGCGGCGCCACCATTGTCCCCTGCGGCGTCATCGCCCTCTGCACGAAAGTGATCATCATCATGTTTTGTGCCATCGTTGTCGTCGGCAGCATCATGCTCTGAATCTTTGCTGGCATCATCCTCGCCTTCTTCCAACCGTTGTCTTTTGTTTTTCTTTTTGGTTTTAGTTAGTTCATTTTCGACCCCTGTAACTGCTGGCGGGAGCACCATTAGAGGTCTTGGCTGCTGCTGCTGCAAGGTAGCACTGTCGCTGATGAGTTGAGTTTTGTCCTTTGTCTTTTGTCTTTTTGTTCTAGGAGGAACGCCAGCCTTGGTTTCTGATGGCCTGTCTTTTTGTAGCTCCCTACTCGAAGTTGGTGCTGGCACTTGCTCCGGTGCTTTGTTGTCCATGTTCCGCTTCGTTCTTTTTTCTGACGGGTCAGGAGAGATGAGTGGTTTTTCTGGATATGCACTGTTAAGTTCAGACAAAATCGTTTCAATATCTTCTCCTGCACATCCGTCACCTGCACGATGATTATGTAACAAAAGGATTACGTAGCAAAATCAAAATAAATGGGACATAGTTTTCAAACCATGTCTTCCACGACTGCACAAAAAAAATCTGAAACTTAATCTACATAGATTGATAAGATAGCCCTTTTTCTTTCATTTCCTGAGCTAAAAAGGCGATCAATCCATTGTTTTCTTGTTATATCAAGTTTTCTTCCCAACTCTTGGTTTGGCCAATGAGTGATGGAAATTAGGGTCAGGTGGTGAGCAGTATGGCTGCTGTCAATTCCATATCAGTGAAGGGAGGTCTTTTTTATATTGAAAAAACACTACAAATGATATTCTGTATATATAATTGTAAGGTTTAGAGGGTAAGATAAAATGTTCTTGAATGAATAATGATACACGTAGTGTGTGAAAAATTTCATGAAAGTGTAGTTCCCAAGATTGTGTGGGCGTAAGTGGTTAACTTACTGCTGCTGCTACATAGTTTATAGTACCTTGCTGCATGGCAGGATGTTCTGCAGGTACCCTATTTTCCTTATTACCATTCCTTGCTGCGTAAAAATGCCCAGGCGTTAGCAGCAGTAGAAGCAAAATTTAACTTCACAGCAAAAAGAGGAGATGCATCCCGTGGACACAAAAAATGGCACTGCCGGAGAGGCACGGATTGTTTCATGCTATAAGCACACATCTAGATCTATTATTGGAGCACGGATGTTGATATGAGAGAGGCACATAATTTGAAACAGATACAATCAACGGATATATAGAATCTTCTGTAAATAGCAGGTTTTGAATTTAAGGATGCTCTCATGGTTTGAATCTAGAGCGGTGTCCTAGATAGTTCTGGCATGCACAATACGTTTTAGTCAAATATCTTGCGAGTAGATTTCTGTGGCGGATAGTGGTAGCATCCTATTGCACGCGTGTCTACCTTATTTTAATTTTGCTACAAGAGTCTAAACAGACTTTTTGGAAACGCGGTTTTGTGTGGCAGTTAGGGTTCATGTCCGTCAAAAAGGGGGAAACCATTTTGATCGAATTGTGGTAATGGAATGTAATAGATTAGCATTTTTTTACCTTCGATTGCTTGTGAGGGATTCGTCGCATCCATCTGCTGCTTTTCCTCCTTGCTCTCTGTTGGTACCTCCGCCGCGAGCAGGGGTCATCGCCGTCAGTCGCCGCCGCCGCCGGGAGAGGTTTTTTATGCTTTCGTGGGCACCCACTGACTGTCTGTATCTCGAAGTGGATGGCGGCTGGTGTGTGAGGCGAACGCGATTTGGATTTTTGGTTGGTCTGCTAGATTGGACAAATGCGGGCAGAAGGAGAGAGCATGGTGTTCGAGAGAGGGGAACTGGTGAAGTGTTCCAGATTTTCGGTGCAAAAGCAAAAGGAAGAAAGGAGTGGAGGGAGAGAGGGGAATGGTCCAACCGTCGCGAATCTTCGACCGTCCGGTTTCACATCAAGATTGGTCTAACTTTCTGTTGGCTTCGATGCGGGAGCATTTTTTTATTTTAGTGTGGTGACATTGACGTGGGCATGGTTTGGTGTCACCCAGAGTCACGTTCGTGCCTACGCGTGTTGCAGACGTTTTCTATGACGTGTCTGCGTCTGTTTGGACGTCAAGATTGGTGAAACTTTCTGTGTTCATCCATGAACTTGTTTTTTGCTTGCCATCTTAACTGTTAGTCGGTGGGATGTTAGCATTTTTTTATTTTAGTGTTTTTGTGTGATCCACAGGGGCATGGTTTGGCGTTACTCAGAGTTACGTTCATGGTTTTTTGTGTTCCAAATGATTTTGCTCGCCAGTTCATTTGGAGAGGCATGGACATGAACTCATGGGAAGCATTTTAACGCATTGGTCAGAGTCAAGATACCATGGTTGTATGTCTTTGGTATTTCCAAATGATTTCGCTCGCTCGTTCTCTTGGACAGGAATGGATGTGAAAATGGCGGGGTCAAGTATTGTTATTAGCAAGAGTCGCGTTTGTCCACGCGTGTGTTACATTTATTTTCTCTCGCGAGTCACTGTGAGGTCCGTGGAAGTGAATCCGAGTTGGCACTGTGTTGCCAATGCAACAGGCACACTACTGGCGCTATGTATGGAAATGTTATCCTTCCTTTTTGTGGAGAGTTGCGGTGGTGCGTTCCAGGGAGGCACTGTTTGTTATTAGAGAGAGTCACGTTGCATGGTTCTTTGTGTTCCAAACGATTCCGCTCGCCAGTTCATTTGGAGAGGCATGGACATGAACTCATGGGAAGCATGTTAACGCATTGGTCAGAGTCAAGTTACCACGGTTGTATGCTTTAGGTATTTCCGAATGATTCCGCCTGCTCGTTCTCTTAGATGTGAAAACGGCGGGGGCAAGTATTGTTATTAGCGAGAGTCACGTTTGTCCACACGTGTGTTACATGCATTTTCTCTGGCGAGTCACTGTGAGGTGCGTGGAAGTGAAGCCGAGTTGGCACTGTGTTGCTAATGCCATAGGTAGACTACTGGCGCTTTCTATGGAAATGTTTTCCTTGTCGACTCGTTCCATTTTTTAGGGAGAGTCGCGGTTGTGCGTTGCTGGCAGGCACTGTTTGTTATTAAAGAGCGTCACGTTCGTGCCTGCTTGTGTTACAGACGTTTTCCCTAAGGTGTCGCCTTGAGAAGCATGCAAGTTAATTCGCGGATATAGTAAGATTTTGATATAAATATCATTTCAAAAAATGGCAATGTATAATAGTATGAATTCGACAGTAATTTCTCTGGAATACAGTCAGACGTATACAGTAAGTTAACTGTGTTTGAGATGTTTTTTATTGAATATGTACGGACCATTTGAAAGAAGTTGGGTGGTTGTAGTGTGGACGAACGCACGGGAGACGAAATGATAGTACTTGTGTTTCCCAGGCGTCCAGAGTTTGAGGTATTTAAGGGAGATTGTGAGAATTCGAGGCGTTGGTTACTCTGTTTGACCGTCTGACCGGTGTGCATGTGTTATAAAAAGGTACCTACTCATGGAACATTCCGCGTCCACAATTCTCCAGAGTCAGGCCCCTCTTCCTAGCTTGTAGCTCCTTGCTTGCGCCATGGCAGGTAAGAGGGGTTCTGGATGTTCAAGCAACCACGCAGCGAGGACCAAGGCCGCGGAAAGAAGGGAGAGGTCCCGCCACTACGCTGTAGCGGCGGTAGGGATATCTTGCCCCGTTGCCCAGGTGTCGAACGATCTCTCACGTGGAGGCGAATCCTCCCACAAGCGCACTCGCCATGGAGACGTTCTCGGCAAGATGGCAGTATCGAATTCCTTAGCCAGCGATGACGTGCTCGATGAGCTAATTAAGCAGCAGCAGTTCATCGCTTTGCTGGAGAAATTGGTGCAGCAGAGCAATGCCTCTGTGGAGAAGTCCACTGGTCTAGTATTTCAATCTTTGTATGAGAATGAGAAGCTTGTCAAAGAGCTCCACCAGAAGGATCAGGAGGCCGCCCGCTGGAAGAATCTGTATGAGCAAAGCCATGCGTTGGTGCAGAATCTGTCGGGCGAAGTGGAGCAGCTTATGGATGAGAATGCTAAGGTTCTCGTCAAGTACAAGAGCCTGGTTGAGGATTCGTATGCTGCTGTGAAGGAAGGTCATGAGGCGACGAAGAAGCAGATTGAGGATGCGCTCGCCCACCAGCCGATCAAGGACGTTGCTGGAGTGTAGGCAGAGAGCTTGAAGCGTATGTTTTCTCGTTGCATTGGGGCATGTGGCCTTTTGTACTTACATGAACCTGTAAAGCATTTATGTCTTGCATGTCATCGTGTTGTTTCATTCTTTGGTACATGTAGATGAGTAGGCTCTGGGCATGGATGTCGCTTGTTAGTGTCGGTCGTGAAGTGAATACAGTGTCGGTTCTGTACCAGTTAGTGACATGAGTTGTGTACTGGCAATGGTGTGGACGTTCGTGGTTCTGTTAAGGGTCACAGGCACGGGCGTGGTTCTGTTAAGGGTCACAGGCATGGTCCTTGCTTTTAGAAGCCACGGCTTTGTGCTGAGTTGCGTGGCGCTTCTTTTATTAGAAGCACGGGCGTGAAGTGACTACAGCCACGGTTCTGTTCCAGGTAGCAACATGACCTGTGCACTGACGATGGCGTGGACGTTCGTGGCAGTGTTAAGGGTCACAGGCACGAGCGTGAAGCGCTAAAAGGCATGCTGCCCTACAAAATAGAGTCACGCTCTCGTGTGTTTGTGTTCCGAATTGTTCCATCAACTCCATCAGACGGAGATGCACAGGCGTTCAGCACACAAAGGTTCTTTAATTGGGGAGACCCAGCGGAATTGGTTCAGATGTGAATACCCACTGTTTACTCTATGAAGCACGGACTGGCAAATTCGAATAGGCACGTACGCAGGTGAATCCCATGGGGGCATGGTTTCGTCTTTCGCATAGTCACGTTCGTACATTTATCATGGAAAGAAAGCAGAATGGGTTTAGATGTTAATGCTAGCTGTTTACGTTGTGAGTGGACGATTCGAGAGTAGAGTTGTTTAAAAGCGTAAGTTCCTTGTTTTTAGAAGCCACGGTTCTGTACTGAGTTGCATCGCGCTTGTTTTATTAGAAGCACGGGCGTGAAGTGACAACAGCCACGGTTCTATTCCAGGTAGCGACATGACCTGTGCACTGATGATGGCGTGGACGTTCGTGGCATTGTTAAGGGTCAGAGGCACGGGCGTGAAGCTCAAAGAGGCATGGTGCCGTATGATATAGAGTCACGGGCGTGAAGTGATTACAGCCACGGTTCTGTTCGAGGTAGTGACATGACCTGTGCACTGACGATGTTGCAGACGTTCGTGGCAGTGTTAAGGGTCAGAAGCACGGGCGTGAAGCTCAAAGAGGCATGATGCCGTATGATATAGAGTCACGCTCCCCTGTGTTTCTGTTCCAAGTGCTTCCGTTGACTCGATCAGAAGGAGATGCACGACCGGTGAGCCTACAGAGGCATAGCTTTGCATTACACACAGTCACATTCATTTCTTTAGCCCAGGGAATGGGTTGAGATGCCAACACTAACTATTGACTCTGTTGTTAAAAGTTTGTTTGCTCATTTTCAAAAGCACAGTCATGCTTCTTTCTTGATGTTTCGTATATTATTCGATAAAGGCGTGGACTCGATTAGATGGAGAGGCACGGGCATGGTATTTTCTTATATAGAGTCACGCTCGTCTGTGTTTGCGTTCCGAATAATTCCATTGACTCGATCAGATGTAAACCCAGCGGAAAGGCATCATTTGGTCTTACTCACAGTCATGTTTGTTTCTTTAATTGCGGAAACCCACTGAAAAGGGTAAGAGTTCCTTGTTTTTAGAAGCCACAGCTATGTGATGAGTTGCATGGCGCTTCTTTTATTAGAAGCACGGGCATGAAGTGACTATAACCACAGTTCTATTCTAGGTAGCAACATGACATGTATACTGGCGATGGCGTGGATGTTCGTGGCAGTGTTAAGGGTCACAGGCACGGGCGTGAAGCGCTAAAAGGCATGCTGGCCTACAATATAGAGTCACGCTCTCGTGTGTTTGTGTTCCGAATTGTTCCGTCAACTCCATCAGACGGAGATGCACAGGCGTTCAGCACACAAAGGTTCTTTAATTGGGGAGACCCAGCGGAATTGGTTCAGATGTGAGTACCCACTGTTTACTCTATGAAGCACGGACTAGCCTATTCGAATAGGCACGTACGCAGGTGAATCCCATGGGGGCATGGTTTCGTCTTTCGCATAGTCATGTTCGTACGTTTATCATGGAAAGAAAGCAGAATGGGTTTAGATGTTAAAGCTAGATGTTTACTTTGTGAGTGGCCGATTCGAGATTAGAGTTGTTTAAAAGCGTAAGTTTCTTGTTTTTAAAAGCCACGGTTCTGTACTAAGTTGCATCGCGCTTCTTTTATTAGAAGCACGGGCGTGAAGTGACTACAACCACGGTTCTGTTCCAAGTAGCGGCATGACCTGTGCACTGACAATTGCGTGGACGTTCGTGGCAGTTTTAAGGGTCACATGCACGAGCGTGAAGCTCAAAGAGGCATGGTGCCGTATGATATAGAGTCACAGGCGTGAAGTGACTACAGCCACAGTTCTTTTCTAGTTAGTGACATGACCTGTACACTGACGATGGCATGGACGTTCGTGGCAGTGTTAAGGGTCAGAGGCACGGGCGTGAAGCTCAAAGAGGCATGGTGCCGTATGATATAGAGTCACGTTCCCCTGTGTTTCTGTTCCAAGTGCTTCCGTCGACTCGATCGAAGGAGATGCACGGCCGGTGAGCCTACAGAGGCATAGCTTTGCATTACACACAGTCACGTTCATTTCTTTAGCCCAAGGAATGAGTTGAGATGCCAACACTAACTATTGACTCTATTGTTAAAAGTTTGTTTGCTCATTTTCAAAAGCACAGTCACGCTTCTTTCTTGATGTTCCGTATATTATTCGATAAAGGCGTGGACTCGATTAGATGGAGAGGCACGGGCATGGTATTTTCTTATATAGAGTCACGCTTGTCTGGTTTGGGTTCTAAATAATTCCATTAACTCGATCAGATGTAAACCCAGCGGAAAGGCATCATTTGGTCTTACTCACAGTCACGTTTGTTTCTTTAATTGCGGAACCCCACTGAAAAGGGTAAGAGTTCCTTGTTTTTAGAAGCCACGGCTATGTGCTGAGTTGCGTGGCGCTTCTTTTATTAGAAGCACGGGCGTGAAGTGACTGCAACCACGGTTCTGTTCCAGGTAGCAACATGACATGTGCACTGACGGTGGCGTGGATGTTCGTGCCAGTGTTAAGGGTCATAGGCACGGGCGTGAAGCGCTAAAAGGCATGCTGCCCTACAATATAGAGTCACGCTCTCGTGTGTTTGTGTTCCGAATTGTTCCATCAACTCCATCAGACGGAGATGCACAGGCGTTCAGCACACAAAGGTTCTTTAATTGGGGAGACCCAGCGGAATTGGTTCAGATGTGAGTACCCACTGTTTACTCTGTGAAGCACGGACTGGCCTATTCGAATAGGCACGTACGTAGGTGAATCCCATGGGGGCATGGTTTCGTCTTTCGCATAGTCACGTTCGTAGGTTTATCATGGAAAGAAAGCAGAATGGGTTTAGATGTTAACGCTAGCACTATCAGAGGGGGTGCCGGTCCAGAATGCATGGAACATCCAGCACCTCTAGAGGTTCTACCCCTAAAAAGGCCCAGAGCCTGTGAAGAAGGCGAATGCATGTGAAGCTGTCGCATTTTGGAAAAGGCCCGGAGCCTGTGAAGATGGTGAATGCCTGTGAAGCTGTCGCGTTTTGGAAAAGGCCCAGAGCCTGTGAAGAAGGCGAATGCCTGTGAAGCTGTCACATTTTGGAAAAGGCCCAGAGCCTATGAAGAAGGCGAATGCCTGTGAAGTTGTCGCGTTTTGGAAAAGGCCCAGAGCCTGTGAAGAAGGCGAATGCCTGTGAAGCTGTCGCGTTTTGGAAAAGGCCCGGAGCCTGTGAAGAAGGCGAATGCCTGTGAAGCTGTCGCGTTTTAGAAAAGGCCCGGAGCCTGTGAAGAAGGCGAATGCCTGTGAAGCTGTCGCGTTTTGGAAAAGGCCCAGAGCCTGTGAAGAAGGCGAATGCCTGTGAAGCTGTCTCGTTTTGGAAACGGCCAGGAACCTGTGAAGAAGGCCAACGCCTGTGAAGCTCGCCGCCCGTGACACTCTCACGTAATAATGAGTTGGGGCTGTACACGCCCCGGAGTCTTAGGAGCGCCGGCCTCAGGCCCTGGGGCTCCCTCCCACGCCCAGTGGCAGCTCTTAGCTCCGCGCTGGTGAGAAGACGTCGAAGACTAGATTAGGTGCCGGACGCGGCTTTTCGTTTGCTTTTCGCAGTTGGCTTGTTCCTTCTCATTCGAAGTTTTATTGAAGTTGTTGCCATCTTTGGCTTGTGGTTCTTCGACTTTTCTCTCTCCTGCCTCGATTTCTCTTGTGCAAGGCCTCGCGAGGGGGGGGCAGCCGAGCGCCCTCGCGAGTTTTCCTATCCTAGTCGTTCAAAGGGTTCGCGACGTGGGCCCATTACAGGAGCACCCCTCCAGTCCGTGCCCCACGGGCACCGCGACACAAACATAGGGCCTGGGTCGGTCGCCCCCCACGGCTGGGGCCGGGAACTATCCACGCACGGGCACGTAGCCGGAAGGTACGGTAATGGAAGCAAAATGATGATTAACAGCAATAACCCAAACACACCCCCGCGGGGCTCCACACTACTGTCTTTTTACGCAGGAAAAAGGAAAAGAAAGAACAAATCAGGCGCAGCTCGCCTCACACCGACCCGCAGGGAAGACCCGAGCTGCCTCCGGGGCTCAGGCAGACTCCCTCTCGCGCTTCACCGAGGTGCGACGGCGGGCGGACACGCTACCACCTCCCAAGCAGATACGACGGCGTGGGGGCTGACCGCGGCCACCGCTAGAAGAGTTGCCACCTGAAGAAGAACCGGAGAAGCTTGGGGAACCCTGAGCGCCGCCAGCCACGCGAGTCCTGCACTCTCCATCATCGCCAGAGTTGGGTTCCCAGCCGCGGTCGTCGCCCTCGGGGCAGCACCCTGCGCGGCGACCATCTTCCCCAAACACCCTCACGTAGAGGGTGGCATCACCGTCAAACTTGAAGTGCAGGGTGCACCAACGGCTCAGGCCACGCGCGCGGGCAAATGTCTGCCAACCGCAGGCCAGGGTCAGGCTCCCGGCTGCGGAGACCTCCACTGAAGCCCATGAGGCCCGGTTGCAGCAGCCATCGGCCTGAAGCCAGAGGCTGCCCGAGGCGCCGGCTGGGAGCTCGCCGAGGAGGAAGCGAGGAAGTGGAAGCCGGGTGCTGGTCGGCTCCGTCGACCACACGACGAACTCCGGCAGCACCTCAGCAGCGCGAAAGCGCGGCCTAGGGGGGCGCGCAGCTGGATCGCGCCCCCCGGCCGCAGCAATCCGCCCGTCGCTGCGCTGGAAATCGTCTCCACGGCCGCGGGGAGCTGCCGTGGTGGCCACAGGATGTTTGCGAGGGCGCCCTCGGCCGCGCTTGGGCGGGGGAGAGGCAGGCTCAACCTGGCGAGCCTTCCCCTTCTCTGCGGCCGAGAACCTCCTCGACGGGGCCATGAAGAAGAAGGAGAAGCAAGGGGGGATGAACTGGAAGGGCGCGCGCCGATCCGTACTTATAGCTGGCGAGGGCCAACCGACGGCCCCCACGATCGCAGGTAATTATGACCCGCTTTGCATGCAGGGACTTGTCCAGTCCGTGCAGTTGCCGAGGCGCCATGGGGAAGTGGAGACGCCCACGTCCAATCAACCGCCACGCGGTGCCCAAGACCGCACGCTGATAGGGCCCGCGGCACTTCGCTCTTGCCCTTTCGCCTCCCTACACGGCCAAGCCCGGGCGCGCCTTGGGCCCGGGGGCTACTGTCGGTGTTCTGGGAACGGGGGTCCCCAGACTTGCCTGCCTGCGGCGTGGCTCAAAGGGGGGCCCAGCACGGCCCATCTTCATCAACGCAGACCCAAGACCCTCGCGAGGGGCCAAGCCTCGAGGGGCGGATGACATGGAGCTTCCTCAGGCACGGCCTCATCAGGCTAGCTCACAAGGAGGCGGAGAGATCAAGGTGGGGTACCTCATGAGGTGCCCGTGACGCAAGCCATGACGACCAAGGGCGCCAGGCGGGTGCCAGCCCGCGCAGTGTCCTCCTTTCCCCTTTGGTGCAAAGGGGGCAAGCGCAGCCGCGGAGTACCGAGGCATCAGGCAAAGTTTGCCATTTCGGTGCAACAAGACCAAGACCAGGAGGACTGCAAGATGGAGGTCATCGTGGAGCCCAAGACGGCGTCACCACCAGAGCTTTGTGCAGGCCAAGACTACTTTTGTCAGGATAGCTGGTACTAGCTGCCCCCCTTCAAATTAGCCCGCCATTGTTGGCTCCCTTCCCGCTCGATTTTTGGGAAGAAGACCAGGGCCTCTATAAATAGGACCAGCCACCCACGAGAGGAAAAGGATCGAAGGAGAGAGGGGACAATCGAGAAGAGAGAGAGAGAAGGGTGACTGAACTCCTCCCAGCAGTTCATCCCCCCAGCCAAGAACAGACCCTCGCGAGGTTGTTCTTCCTTGTATTGTTCATCACCACCAGCCCAAGAGGCAATCCACCACACCACACACTGGAGTAGGGTATTACACCACAACGGTGGCCCGAACCAGTATAAACCCTGTGTCTCTTGTGTTGTTCTTTCCATAGCTTAGACCTTAGCGAGGTGGAGGGGCGCAGGTAGGTAGGAGGCAAAATCTCCGCGCGCACCCCAGTGTTCGAACCTCAAGGGTATGCCGGAACCCGAAATCCGACATTTTGTCGGCCTTCTGGGAACGGGGGTCCCCAGACTTGCCTGCCTGCGGCCTGCGGCGTGGCTCAAAGGGGGGCCCAGCATGGCCCATCTTCATCAACACAGACCCGAGACCCTCGCGAGGGGCCAAGCCTCGCGGGGCGGACGACACGGAGCTTCCTCAGGCACGGCCTCGTCAGGCCGGCTCGCGAGGAGGCGGAGAGATCAAGGCGGGGTACCTCATGAGGTGCCCGTGACGCAAGCCATGACGACCAAGGGCGCCAGGCGGGTGCCAGCCCGCGCACTGTCCTCCTTTCCCCTTTGGTGCAAAGGGGGCAAGCGCAGCCACGGAGTACCGAGGCATCAGGCAAAGGTTGCCATTTCGGTGCAACAAGACCAAGACCAGGAGGACTGCAAGACGGAGGTCATCGTGGAGCCCAAGACGGCGTCACCACCAGAGCTTTGTGCAGGCCAAGACTACTTTTGTTAGGATAGCAGGTACTAGCAATCCCCCTTCAAATTAGCCCGCCATTGTTGGCTCCCTTCCCGCTCGATTTTTGGGAAGAGGACCAGGGCCTCTATAAATAGGACCAGCCACCCAAAGGAAGTGGGGGATCAAAGGATCAAGAGGTTGAGAGGTTAGGGTTTAGAGAGGGGACAATCGAGAAGAGAGAGAGAGAGAGAGAGAGAAGGGTGACTGAACTCCTCCCAGCAGTTCATCCCCCCAGCCAAGAACAGACCCTCGCAAGGCTGTTCTTCCTCGTATTGGTCATCACCACCAGCCCAAGAGGAAATCCACCACACCACACACTGGAGTAGGGTATTACACCACAACGGTGGCCCGAACCAGTATAAACCCTGTGTCTCTTGTACTGTTCTTTCCATAGCTTAGTCCTTAGCGAGGCGGAGGGGCGCAGGTAGGTAGGAGGCGAAATCTCCGCGCACACCCCAGTGTTCCAACCTCAAGGGTCTGCCGGAACCCGAAATCCAACATTTGGCGCGCCAGGTAGGGGTGCGCCGGAGTTTTCTCTTCCGCCACCGCCACGGCCTGCCTCGCGATGAGTAGCGCGTCGCCCGCTCCGGCCGCCGGCGCCAGCACGGGGGCCAGGGGGCTTCGAGCCCTGGCCCCAGCCCGACAACGGGTACGGTGGCCGGACAAGATCAAGCCGACGACGCCGCCGCGCTACGGCGGCGCGACAGATCCGCTGGCCTTCTTGCTGGTGAGCGAGGAGGCCCTCCTCGAAGCCGAAGGTGATGATAGGGTCGTGGCCAACTGGCTCCCCATGGCCCTCACCAGTGCTCCGCGCACACGGCTGCTCCACCTGCCGGCAGCCTCCGTGGCCTCACGGGAAGAGCCCCGCAGCCTCTTCCCCGCCCATCGCGCTACACCAACACCCCCAGTCGTTGCGGTCCTCCTAGGCGGCTCGCAGGCGCCGCCTACAAGTCACCACGTCAAGCCGTTCATCCGTCGGGTCAGCGCCGCTTCCACGCGGCAGGGGGCTCTCCCGGAACTGGCGACGCCCGAGACCGGCCTGACCTTTAGCTCGGAGGACCACCCCTCCAACTCGGCCTGCTCGGGTGCGCTCCCCATGCTGTGCACCCCCACCATCTGCCAGGTGGCCGTCACCAAAACTCTCATTGATGGCGGTGCGGGCCTCAGCATGCTCTCGGTCGTGGCCTTCAACCTCCTCTGCATACCCCTAGAACAGCTGCAACCCAGCCGGCCCTTCTCAGGCGTTGGGGGCGGATCATCCAGCTCCTTGGGACAGATCCGGCTCCCAGTAACATTCGGCACCTACAACAACTTCCGCACGGAGCTGGTCGACTTCGACATCGCCCCCATCGGCCTCCCCTACAACGCCATCCTCGGCTACCCAGCGCTGGCCCAGTTCATGGCCGCGACGCACCCGGCGTACAACCTCATGAAGATGCCCGGGAGCAGCGGTGTCCTCACCGTGCACAGGGACACCGGAGACGCGCTGTGGGTGCTCAAGCTCACCTTCAAGACGGCGGCGTCGGCACAGCCTGCCGACTTGGAGACCCCCGAGCCCAAGGGGGCTACACCCGCCAAGAAGAAACAGTTGTTCACCCAAGACAAGGCAGAAACCAAGCAGATACCCGTCGATGAGGACGGCTCCACCAACGCCACTTTCACCATAGGCGCCAACCTCGAACCCGAGCATGAGGAGGCCCTGGTCGGGTCCTGCACGCAAACAAGAAGGTATTCGCTTGGGAGCCTGACCAGTTGGTAGGGATCCCTAGGAGTGTAATCGAGCATCACCTCAACGTGTGCCCCAACGTGCGCCCTGTGAAGCAGAAGGCCAGGCGGCAGTCCACAGAAAAGCAGGCCTTCATCATCCAAGAGACCCGCAAATTAGAAGCCGCTGGGGTCATTCACGAGGTCCGATACCCGGATTGGTTGGCCAACCATGTCGTTGTGCCAAAGAAGGGAGGGAAGGAGCGCATGTGTGTCGACTTCACCAACCTCAACAAAGCATGCCCGCAAAATCCGTTCCCGCTCCCCGCATCGACCAGATCGTCGATTCCACCGCGGAATGCGACCTACTATGCTTATTGGATGCCTTCTCTGGGTACCACCAGATCAAGATGGCGGTAGAAGACGTCGAAAAGACAGCCTTCCTAACCCCGTGTGGGGTGTATTGTTACACATGAATGCCATTCGGGCTGCGTAACGCAGGGGCGACCTTTCAGCGGCTGATGCACATCACCTTGGGCCCGCAGCTCGGGAAGAATGTTGAAGCTTACGTCGATGACATTGTGGTCAAGTATCGGGAGGCCAGGACCTTGATACAAGACCTGGAGGAAACCTTCACGAGCCTCAATGGAGTGAACCTACGGCTCAACCTAGAGAAGTGTGTGCTCGGAGTCCCCTCGGGCAAGCTCTTGGGTTTCCTCGTGTCTCACCAAGGCATCGAGGCTAAGCCGGAAAAGGTCAAGGCGGTGGAAGAGATGAGCCTGCCAAAGACCCTCAGAGAAATGCAGAAGCTCACGGGGCGCGTGACCACGCTAGGGCGTTTCATCTCCAAGTTGGGGGAACGAGCGCTGCCCTTCTTCCAGCTAATGAAGAAAAAGGGGCCCTTTGAGTGGACTGAAGAGGCCGACAAGGCATTCCAGGATCTCAAGAGATACCTGACCAGCCCACCGGTCATGGTGGCTCCGCGCCCTCAAGAGCCCCTGGTGCTTTACCTCGCCGCCACTCCCTACTCCGCCAGCGCAGCCCTAGTGGCAGTTAGAGAGGAGCATCGAATCAAAACCGCGGTAGCAGCCCGGGACAAGGTAGAACAGGAACAAGGAAGGCCCACAGAAACCGCCACCGCGGCTGAGGAGGATCAGCCGCCGCAGAGGAGTGCACCGGAGGCGGAAGAGGCCCCTCTCCCAGATGGCCAGTCTCAGGAGGCCTCATCACCTCAAGAGGCGCCATGGTCTCCGAAGGGAGCCACCAGCACTGATGCACTCCACCTCATTGAGCACCCAGTGTACTTCGTCAGCACGGTGTTGGGGGATGCAAGGGCACGGTACCCCATGCCTCAGAAGCTCCTCCTCGCGCTACTAGTGGCCTCGCGCAAGCTGCGGCACTACTTTCAGGGTCACCCCATCAAGGTCGTCTCATCATACCCCCTGGAGAGAGTGCTCAGGAGCCCTACTCAGCTGGATGGGTCGCTGAGTGGAACATAGAACTGCAAGCGTTTCAGCTCGAATTCAGCACGACCAGAGTCATCAAGGGAGCAGCGTTGGCGGATTTTGTGGCAGAATGGACGGAGGCACCAGGCCTCAAGGCAGACGAGGATCGGTCCCTCTCCCCGGGAAGCGAGGCGCCAGAAGGCTGGGTCATGTACTTCGATGGGGCGTTCTCCAAGCATGGCGCTGGGGCTGGGGCGGTGCTTATATCGCCCACTCAGGACAAGCTCTACTATGCTGTGTAGCTCTGTTTCCAGCAAGGTGAAAAGGTCTCAGACAACATAACGGAGTATGAAGGTTTAATAGCGGGCTTGAAGGCCGCAGCTGCCCTGGGAGTGAAACGCCTCACCATCAAGGGCGATTCGCAGCTCCTTGTCAATTTCTCCAACAAGGTGTACGAGCCGAAAGATGAGCACATGGAAGCCTACCTTGCGGACGTCCGCAGGATAGAGAAGCAGTTCTGGGGGTTGGAGTTGCAGCATGTGCCCCGTGGAACCAATCAGGAGGCCAACGACATCGCCAAACGGGCGTCCAGGCGGTTACCTCAGGAGCCACGCGTTTTCGAGGAGCAGCTCTTGAAGCCCTCAGCCCTGTCGTCAATGTCAAACATGGCTCAGCCTCAGGAGGAGCTCCCCCAGCCACCTGCCAGGGGAGCTCCGGCCTGTGGCCCGGCCTCAGGAGCACGCTTGCTCCTGACGATGGAACCTCGGGAGGGATGCTGGATCACGGAGCTCCGGAGTTACTTAACACAAGGGACAGCTCACCTCACACCGGCCCGCAGGGAAGACCCGAGCTGCCTCTGGGGCTCAGGCAGACTCCCTCTCGCGCTTCACCGGGGCGCGACGGCGGGCGGACATGCTACCACCTCTCAAGCAAAAACGACGGCGTGGAGGCTGACCGCGGCCACCGCTAGAAGAGTCGCCGCCTGAAGAAGAACCGGAGAAGCTTGGGGAACCCTGAGCGCCGCCAGCCACACGAGCGCTGCCCTCTCCATCATCGCCGGAGCTGAGTTCCCAGCCGTGGTCGTCGCCCTCGGGGCAGCACCCTGCGCGGCGACCATCTTCCCTAATCACCCTCACGTAGAGGGTGGCATCGCCGTCGAACTTGAAGTGCAGGGTGCACCGACGGCTCAGGCCACGCGCGCGGGCAAACGTCTGCCAACCGCGGGCCAGGGTCAGGCTCCCGGCTGCGGAGACCTCCAGTGAAGCCCATGAGGCCCGACTGCAACAGCCGTCGGCCTGAAGCCAGAGGCCGTCCGGGACGCCGGCTGGGAGCTTGCCGAGGAGGAAGCGAGGAAGTGGAAGCTGGGTGCTGGTCGGCTCCGCCGACCACACGACGAACTCCGGCAGCACCTCAGCAGTGCGAAAGCGGGGCCTAGGGGGGCGCACAGCTAGAGCGCGCCCCCCGGCCGCAGCAATCTGCCCGTTGCTGCGCTGGAAATCGTCTCCACAACCGTGGGGAGCTACCGTGGTGGCCGCAGGATGTTTGCGAGGGCGCCCTCGGCCGTGCTTGGGCGGGGGAGAGGCAGGCTCAACCTGGCGAGCCTTCCCCTTCTCTGCGGCCGAGAACCTCCTCGACGGGGCCATGAAAAATAAGGAGAAGCAAGGGGGGATGAACTGGAAGGGCGCGTGCCGATCCGTACTTATAGCTGGCGAGGGCCAACCGACGGCCCCCACGATCGCAGGTAATTATGACCCGCTTTGCATGCAGGGACTTGTCCAGTCCGTGCAGTTGCCGAGGCACCATGGGGAAGTGGAGACGCCCACGTCCAATCAACCGCCACGCGGCGCCCAAGACCGCAGGCTGATAGGGCCCGCGGCGCTTCACTCTTGCCCTTTCGCCTCCCTGCACGGCCAAGCCCGGGCGCGCCTTGGGCCCGGGGGCTATTGTCGGCGTTCTGGGAATGGGGGTCCCCAGACTTGCCTGCCTGCGGCCTGCGGCGTGGCTCTAAGGGGGGCCCAGCACGGCCCATCTTCATCAACACAAACCCGAGACCCTCGCGAGGGGCCAAGCCTCGTGGGGCGGACGACAAGGAGCTTCCTCAGGCACGGCCTCGTCAGGCTGGCTCGCGAGGAGGCGGAGAGATCAAGGCGGGGTACCTCATGAGGTGCCCGTGACGCAAGCCATGACGACCAAGGGTGCCAGGCGGGTGCCAGCCCGCGCAGTGTCCTCCTTTCCCCTTTGGTGCAAAGGGGACAAGCGCAGCCGCGGAGTACCGAGGCATCAGGCAAAGTTTGCTATTTCGGTGCAAGAATACCAAGAATAGGAGGACTGCAAGACGGAGGTCATCGTGGATCCCAAGACGGCGTCACCACCAGAGCTTTGTGCAGGCGAAGACTACTTCTGTCAGGATAGCTGGTACTAGTTGTCCCCCTTCAAATTAGCCCGCCATTGGTGGCTCCCTTCCCGCTCGATATTTGGGAAGAGGACCAGGGCCTCTATAAATAGGACCAGCCACCCACGAGAGGGAAAGGATCGAAGGAGAGAGGGGACAATCAAGAAGAGAGAGAGAGAGAGAGAGAGGGGTGACTGAACTCCTCCCAGCAGTTCATCCCCCCAGCCAAGAACAGACCCTCGCGAGGCTGTTCTTCCTTGTATTGTTCAGCACCACCAGCCCAAGAGGCAATCCACCACACCACACACTGGAGTAGGGTATTACACCACAACGGTGGCCCGAACCAGTATAAACCCTGTGTCTCTTCTGTTGTTCTTTCCATAGCTTAGACCTTAGCAAGGTGGAGGGGCGCAGGTAGGTAGGAGGCGAAATCTCCACGCGCACCCAAGTGTTCGAACCTCAAGGGTCTGCCGGAACCCGAAATCCGACATTTGGCGTGCCAGGTAGGGGTGCGCCGGGATTCGTCTTCCACCACCCCGTTCTCCTCCGACCATCACGCCCATGTCTGACGCTTGTTGGCGCGGGCCGCTCTCGCTTCCCGCGTCGCCAAGACGGCACCTGTCAGCGGGCGTCCACGCCGTTCCCCGTCACCTGCAGTCAACGCCGCCACCGGCCCAGCGGGAGATGAGCAGCAAGCATCGTCTCAGCATCCGTCCGTGCGGCAAGACGGCCGCACCGCAACTCCCTCGCTCACCCCAGCTGGTTCTTCGTCCCGCGCGCTCCGCGCGCCCATGGAGGCTCGGGCTGCGCTCATCACGGCCAACGAGCTCCTGCGCTACCATCCCATCGACGACGTCTACGAAGAATGGCTCGACCGCGTCGCTGAGCTCGTCCGCGCCATAGGGGGCTCTCCTGCGCCATCCGTTCCGCTGCACCGCACCCCGCCACGCGCGGGCGATGAAGCTCCGGCGGCACCCCGGCCGCCTCCTCCTCAGGAAGGCGCCATGGCTCCAAGGCGCATGGCCCCTGGGCGGAAGCCGCTCCGTCAGGTGCCAGCGCGGCAAGAGCAGAGCTGCCAAGAAGTCCCTCGCCCGCAAGAAGCTGCCCGGGCGCTCCCTGCTCCAGCACGTCGCGACCATGCTCCTACTCCCGCGCGTCAAGACCCCGCACTGCTCCCAGCTGCAGCGTGTGCGGACATGCAAGACCAAGCTCTCCGTCACCCAAGGCCTCCCGTGGCCACAGCAGGCTGCCGCGCCTTCACCACCGAGCTACGCAGCATCGCATGGCCGGGCAAGTTCAAGCCGGACCTGCCTCCTCGTTACGACGACACGGCTGACCCTGCGGAGTTCGTCCAGCTCTACGAGCTGGGCATCGAAGCTGCCAACGGAGACGAGAAGGTCATGGCGAACTGGTTCCCCAAGGCGCTCAAGGACGGGGCCCGCACCTGGCTCCTGAACCTAGCTCTAGGCACGATCTCCTCCTGGGACGAGATGCGCACCCGCTTCATTGCCAACTTCCAAGGTACTCGCGGCCGGCCACCCGCTGTGAGCGACATGCGCCGCATCAAGCAACAACCCGGGGAGACCCTGCATAACTACATCCAGCGCTTCAACAACGCACGCCTCAAGATTCCCAAGGTGACTGAGGAGGACATCATCTCAGCCTTCTCCGACGGCGTGCGCGACGTCAAGATGAAGGAGGAGCCGGCGATGCATGAAGACATGTGCACTTCCTTGGAGCTGTTCAACCTGGCAACCAAGTGTGCCAGGGCCGAGGAAGGGCGTCTCTCCCTCCTCGAGCTGCCTGCCGCAGACCCAGAAGAGAAGAAGCCCAAGGCCAAGGATGTGAAGCGCAAGGGGGCTGCCATGCTCGCGGCAGAACCAGACACCAAGCGGGGCAGAGATCAGCCCGAACCTTCCAAGGGCGGCCGGTACTGTGTGTACCACGACCTCCACACCCACAACACCAACGAATGTCAAGAGCTCCGAGCCGTGCGAGAAGGGAGGATCGGCCGTCGCCCTGACCGCGGTGACCGGGGCTACGGTCGAGGAGGAGGAAGGAATGCAAGACGCTGGGAAGACCGTGGCCCACGCCAAGGGTGGCGTGATCAACCTCGCGAGGATCGCTGGCAAGACCCGCCTCGCGAGGGAGACAGGAGGGATCAGCCTCCCGAGGATCGCCCGCAAGGCAACGCAGGCCTCCCTCTGTTGCCGCCGTAGCCAAGGAGAAACGAGGACCGCCACCAGGACGAGGGGGCTGGGGGCTTCCAGGAGCCGCGCGTGATCGCCTGCATCCTGGGCGGGGCTCAAGCCCCAGCCTCTCAACGCATCTTCAAGAAGTTCGCCCGCGAAGTGAACGCAGTCCTCCCCAGGCTCGAAGCCACGCGCCCTCTCAGGTGGTCGGCGTGCGCCATCACGTTCAGCTCAGCAGATCAGCTCAAGTGTGCGGCTATAGTCGGAGTCCTCCCGATGCTTTGTTCCCCAATCGTCAGCAACATGGTGCTCACCAAGACCCTCATCGATGGCGGGGCAGGGCTCAACGTCCTATCCGTGGAAACATTCAACAATCTCCAAGTGCCCTACAACCAGCTTCAGCCAACCAAGCCTTCTCCGGTATCACCGACGGCTCCACGATCCCGATTGGGCAGGTCCGCCTCCCTATCACCTTCGGGGCACGCGACAACTACCGCACCGAGCTCATCGACTCCGACGTCGCTCACATTCGCCTGTCGTACAACGCCATCCTCGGGTACCCAGCGCTGGCCAAGTTCATGGCCGTAACTCACCACGGCTACAACGTCCTCAAGATGCCAGGAAGTGGCAGAGTCATCACGGTGCCCTGTGAAGAGAAGGACGCGGTGTGTTCCCTGGAACGAGCCTTTCAGGCCGCGTCACTGGAAGACCTGGATCGCGGAAGCAGGAGGCTTCCCGAGACCGCCCCCAAGAAAAAGAAGACATCATCCGGCCCGGCCCCTCATGAGGCAGGCCCCTCTGGGCTCGTGCCTGCCCAGGGGGAACCTCCTTCCATCGCATAGGAAAGCGCGCCCGGCGCCCTCCTCAGGCAGGGCTCGGGGGCTCTCCCCTGGAGGGCCACCGACCTAGCTAGGGTCGCGAGGGAGGCGCTTGGGCACCACATGGAGGCGTGTTTCGAAGCACGTTTCCCTCAAGAAGGAGCAAGGCAAGGAGAGCCAGACCCTCAGGAGTTCGTCAGCAAGGCCATTCAGGAGCTACAGGAGTCAAGAGTCATGAAAGGCGGCCGCCGCCTACCAGAAGTGGCTCCCCATCCAGGCGAGGATGGTAGGCTGCGCGTCTGCATCGACATACAAGGGCTCAACCGAGTCGCCTCTCTGGAGTGCCTCTGGCCCTCGCGAGTGGGGCGCTGCGGAGGTCCACCCCACAGCTACGTTCGCATGCCTTACGGCTTGCCGAACGCGGTAGCCATGTACCAGCGCCTCATGAGGGGCATCACGGAGGCACAAGAGGCCAGGCATTCCGCAGCCCTGGCGGAGATGGAGATGGTCCGCGAGGAGCTGCCAGCGCCTCCGGAGCCTCCCGAGGCCCCTGGGCCTGGGGGCTCGTGAGGATCAGCTTCCGTGGCCCACCGAGTCTGCTACACCAATGCTCCTTCGTCCACGACATCATCAGGTGACATCTTTCAAGTTTCATTTCCAGCTGGGAGCGCCCCCCAGGGCTGCACTATTCCCAGGCCGCGTGGGTCCGTCCCTGCGGCGTGTATCCCTTTTATTTCATGTTGTTAGCTTACCTTGTTGGGGGCGCCCCTTAGGCTGCATGATCCCCAAATCGCTCGGGCCAGACCCAGTGATGTCCGCCTTCCCAGCTTCTACTTAAATGAATCCACTCCTCCGCGGCTAATGTGCTTGACCTAGTTGCCCGCTCAACTGATGGAACTGCTCCCAAATGGCACGACGCTTGCGCATGGGTCCGTCCCTGCAACACCGACAAACCTGAATGGCTGAGCTCTGGCCGCGGCAGCCCCGCATGGCGCCACCTCGTCAAAGCCTTCAGTGCCTCATTACCCCTCGGAAGCAACCAAAGGCTGACTGTCAATTGTCATGGCAACCCCCTTGTTTTTTCTATGATGGACCTACAGGACCTCCTGAAGGAGCTGCGTCAGGTGAGGCCCTTGCGGTGTCTCCATCACTCTCGTCCGCGCGAACGGCTTGCACGTTAAAGGGGGGGGGTGCCTGAGCATCGCGACTCAGGGCTCCTACTCGCTCTCCAGCCCTCACCCTCTGGCCTTGTCCACGGCATCGCGACCTGGCATACCAGCGACGGTTGAGACTCGCTCGGGGGCCGGGACCCGAGGACGTAGAGCAGAAAGGGGAGCAAAGGCGAGAGGGGAGGGACACGCGAGGACCTCGCCAAGAAACCTCATGCCTGCCGATGCACGGACCCGGCGACACACCAGAAAGCGGCCCCTGATTCTCGAGATAAGTCACCACCCGAAAGCGCCAGCTACCATGGCATCATCCCCGCACCTATTGCAATCCCATGTTAGCGACGCTGCTCTCCTTTCTCACTGAACGACGGCTACATGAGCGCCAAAGGGGACCTCCTGAGCATCGCGACTCAGGGGCTCTTACGGGACTCTGGGTCGCTCACCTCCTGGCCTTGACCACGGCATCATGACCTGGCATACCAGTGACGGCTGAAGCCGCCTTGGGACTGGGACCTGTCGGCGCAGAGCACCAAGCCCTCGTGAGGTTCAAAAGGGAGGACTGAGCTAAAATGGAATGAGCAACTCGCACAATTCTACGACAAGGGTAATCGTCGCCCAGGGCCTCCCGTCTGTTCCGGAGGGCCTCAAAGTCCACGCGGAAGCGGCCTAAGAGTTGGGCGCAGGGATCAACCAGTGACGAAGATGGAGCGTCAAAGTGACCTGCGTCAGGGGCGCCTGCATGATGTGCGCTGCCAATCGCCTCGCCGGGAGAAGCAGCCGGAGCCTCAGGGGCCTCGGTCGCAGGCGTAGAGGGCAGTTGCTCGTCACCCTCAGCCTCAGCGGCACGGGCCCCAAGAACTGCTCCCTCGTGAGCATCGCCCGGCGCTGTCACCCCGCCTGGAGCCCCCTCGGCCTCTGGCACCTCACGCCTCCCTGCTCTGCCGCTTGAGGAAGAGTCGCCTTGGCCGACTGGAAGGGCAGTCACCACCACTGGGTTCTCGCGAGGCCCCTGGAGGCCGACGGGGCGCGGCCCCCACTCATCAAAGATAGGCATCTGCTTCACAAAATCGCCCCTGCTCTGACAGAGGTACATCAAGGCCCCTCCCTGCTGAATGCTGCCAGGGTTGGGGTCCCCAGTCAGGGTCAAGAGCGCTATCCTCAGCACTTCAGGAGCCAGGTCCTCTTCCTGGAGCCTCATACGATCATCACGCCCGCTGAGAGCCCACATCCGGCGGGAGTGGCATTGGAGAGGAGAAACACGGCGTAGCAGGAACTCCTTCACCACCTTGGGCGCTATCACGCCAAGCAACCTCAAGAACGCGAAGCGGTGCCAAACGAAGACGAGCCGAGGGCTCTCAAGCGTCTCCTGCCCCAGCCCGAATTGGGGACAACAGGCGAAGTTGGCTCTGATAGCAGGGGGCTGGGCACCCCTGCATCCACATACAGCCACCGCTCGCGGAACCCAGCCGCGGGCAGGGGGAGCTTGAAGTCAATCCCAGAGGCCGCTGTCTCAGACGCAGAAACGAAGCTCACGCACGCCCAACATTGGGTAGGGTCGACAAGGCGCAGCGAGAAGAAGTGGCGCAGCAAGGCAACCGAAGGAAGGATGCCCACCATAGCCTCGCAAACAAAGGCGAAGACCGAAAGGAGGGTGATGGATTCAGGACCCAGATGCATCATGTGGATCTGATAGTGGGAAAGCACGGCATTGAAGAAGTCAGGAAAGGGAGGAACCAGACCCGCCCATAGGGCGTCAGCAAAATACGGGACCTCGGTGACTATCCTATCAATGCAGAAGTGGGACGCGCGCCAGGCCGTTGTCGTCCCGCACTCATTGAAGATAGTGGCCAGAGCCGAGCTGACCTTGCCCAAGCCCTCGGCGGGGGCCGCCAACGGCGGCGGGCAAGGCAGAGACACGGGTTTCTTCCCTCTTCCCTTCTTCGTCGGAGCCATGGCGATGGGAAGGGGGGGGGGAAGGTTCGAGATTGGGTTGAAAATAGAAGCCGGAGTTCGAGCGGAGGAAGGACAGAGGGCGCTCGAGCAACAGAAAGGGGAACGGCTGTGTACGACTACGAGTCCGCCTAGCATGGCGAAAAATAAGGAGGGCATGGGGGAACAGTGCCGCCCACGTCCAATCAACCGCCACGCGGCGCCCAAGGCTGCAGGCTGTTAGGGCCCGCGGAGCTTCGCTCTTGCCCTTCCGCCTCCCTGCACGGCCAAGTCCGGGCACGCCTTGGGCCCGGGGGCTACTATCGGCGTTCTGGGAACGGGGGTCCCCAGACTTGCCTGCTTGCGGCCTGCGGCATGGCTCAAAAGGGGGGCCCAGCACGGCCCATCTTCACCAACACAAACCCAAGACCCTCGCGAGGGGCCAAGCCTCGCGGGGCGCACGGCGCGGAGCTTCCTCAGGCACGGCCTCATCAGGCTGGCTCGCGAGGAGGCGGAGAGATCAAGGCGGGGTACCTCACGAGGTGCCCGTGACGCAAGCCATGATGACCAAGGGCGCCAGGCGGGTGCCGGCCCGCGCAGTGTCTTCCTTTCCCCTTTGGTGCAAAGGGGGCAAGCGCAGCCACGGAGTACCGAGGCATCAGGCAAAGGTTGCCATTTCGGTGCAACAAGACCAAGACCAGGAGGACTGCAAGACGGAGGTCATCGTGGAGCCCAAGACGGCGTCACCACCAGAGCTTTGTGCAGGCGAAGACTACTTTTGTCAGGATAGCTGGTACTAGCTGTCCCCTTTCAAATTAGCCCGCCATTGTTGGCTCCCTTCCCGCTCGATATTTGAGAAGAGGACCAGGGCCTCTATAAATAGGGCCAGCCACCCAAAGGAAGGGGGGATCAAAGTATCAAGAGGCTGAGAGGTTAGGGTTTAGAGAGGGGACAATCGAGAAGAGAGAGAGAGAAGGGTGATTGAACTCCTCCCAGCAGTTCATCCCCCCAGCCAAGAACAGACCCTCGCGAGGCTGTTCTTCCTTGTATGGTTCATCATCATCAGCCCAAGAGGCAATCCACCACACCACACACTGGAGTAGGGTATTACACCACAACGGTGGCTCGAACCAGTATAAACCCTGTGTCTCTTGTGTTGTTCTTTCCATAGCTTAGACCTTAGCGAGGCGGAGGGGCGCAGGTAGGTAGGAGGCGAAATCTCCGCGCGCACCCCAGTGTTCGAACCTCAAGGGTCCGCCGGAACCCAAAGTCTGACATTTGGCGCGCCAGGTAGGGGTGCACCGGAATCCACCTTCTACCGCTTTGTGCCCTCTCGCGTCATCGTCACCATGTCCGGCAACCAGGCGGGCAACCCAGATCCATGGGCGGCGTGGCCCACCCGCGTAGAGCCGCTCGCCTCGGGCGACCCTGTGCCCCAGGCAGCTCGCGGTCCGCAGGGCGCTGCTGGCCGCGGGCGACGCAGACAGGCTTCGACAGCTCTCACACCGCGGTAGGCGCAGTCAGCAGCAAGGGCCTCCAATCACGCCGCGACCACAACACCGTACACCCGCCGGGAGCAGGCGAACTCGAGGGCCGCGCTCACAGTGGCCCGAGAGCTGCTGCAGTGCAGGCTGCTGGAGGGCGGCCGCGACGTGCTGCTGGAGCGAGTGGAAGAGCTCCTGGGCTTCACCGCCTCGGGGGCTCACCCCTTCTGCACCCAGCTCCCATCTCAAGCCCAGGGCAGCCCGCGCGGGCTCCACGCGCGCCCGCGGGCTCCAAGGCTACTCCAACGCCAGCGAAGATGTCAACACCGGACCGGCAACGGTGCTGCCCCCGCTCCCGGTCCGCGAAGAAGAAGGACTCGACGCGACCCGCGGCCCCAGTGGACAGCCGCGCTGCCACCCCACGGTGGGCGCATCAGGCAGGACCGCATGGCACGCGGAGCATTACGGCGTGGCATTCGGGATGACGGCGCCAGAGGAATACGTGCCCCTCATGATGGAACAAGGACACCCACACGAGAATGAACAAGGCTCGCTCCACAGCCCAAGCTGGGGGGACGAGGTGCCAGAAGCTGAGCCTTTCCAGGAGCCCCAGGACGGTCTCGCTGGCCACGCTAGAGGCAACGATTATCGGGTACCGCTAATCCTTCAAGAGTAGGCATACGCTAACCATGGATCACAGGAGGTGCAGGTCGCCACAGCGAGCAGCTGCCCCGCTCCCACGGTCTCCTACCCCTCGGGAAGAGGGCGCAGGGGGCTGCAGGAGAGGGGCCGGGATCCGACATCACCACCGCGGTGTTCAGAGCAAGGCGTTCTTAGGAGGTTGGCCCTCCGCTCGGGAGGTGCCTCAGGGCCTGCCCCCGGCGGAGGACCCGTGGTCGTCGGGGGAACCGCTGGCGACCGCTCTACCCCATCGGCAGCGTCCTGGTTTCCGGTCGTTGATGGCACTAGAGTGTGGCGCAAGGCGGGGCTCTCATCTGGCGATATGAAGCAAGGCCGGTACCTGTGAAGAAGGCCTAGTGCCTATGAAGCTCGCCGCCCCGTGACACTCTCACGTAATAATGAGTGGGGCTGTACACGCCCCGGAGTCTCAGGGGTGCCGGCCTCAGGCCCTGGGGCTCCCTCCCACGCCCAGTGGCAGCACTTAGCTCCGCGCTGGTGAGAAGACGTCCAAGACTAGATTAGGTACCGGACGCGGCCTTTTGTCTGCTTTCGTTGCTTTTCCCTTTGGTTGTCACTTTCCCCCGCTGGATTTAAGTTGGATTCGAATTTGAGATTTGCGTGTGTTCGGGGAAGGGGTGCTTAGTCTCGTTCGAGCAATTTCTCGCGTTTTGGTTACCACTTCGCTGCAGCTGCCTCCCCTCGTGAGCCCCTCGCGAGCCGGGTCAGGCCTAGCTTGCGCGCAGCCCAGACTGCCGCCGCCGCGTCCTCTCAGGAGGGTGTTTTACTGCAGATCCAATGGATTCAATCAAGGAACACTCAGGACACCACAACCTCCCACGGGCTACCTCAGGGCTAGCACGGGACAAAGGTAAACTAGCCGACCAGTGCGTCGCTTAAGCCAACCACTTGGCGCGGGCGCATGGGCAATATAGCGTCTACTAACACGATCCACAAAAGTTTTACATAAGGGGCTCCCCCTCCAAAATGCTCTCACCGCCATCAGGCCAAAACCTGAGTTCTATTCATGCAGGGTAAGGAAGTAGGAACGATACACAATCAGTCGGATAAATCCTCCAATGCGTCCTCAGGAGCACCACCCGAGCTGTTGCTGGTGTCGCTGAACTCGCCATCGCTGTCCGCGTCGCCACCAGCGGCGTCAGGGCCGTTCACCATGCCGCCCTTGTCGGCAGCCACGATCACGCCGTCGTCGTCTGAAGCGAAGGCCCTGATAAGTGCATCCACATTGTCTTCCACCCAGTGCGCCAGGTCATCTCGGACAGCCTGGGGGACTGGGGCGATGGCGGTGTCGAAATCGAAGTGGGGATCCATGTTCCGGAGATGGATGAAGACGCGAGAAAAGGCGCGCCCGAGCAGGGCGCGGCTCCTCTCCTCCACCAACCTGTCAGCCCTGACCGACCGCGCCTCCAGCTGCGTCACCACGTTAGTGAAGAACTGAAGATTGCCGGTGTAGTTGACTGCATGCGGCTCGCCAACAGCCGCCTCGCAGATGTTGCCCAAGGTTGTGTTGGCTCTCTCCTGGAGCGTGGTGAGCATGGGGCCGTGCTCATGCTCCAGGATCCGCCGCTGACGTATCTCGTCCGCATTCTGGCGCGCGACGGCCTCAGCCTCCTCCACCCGCTGGCGAAGAAGGAGCACCTCGGCCTGCGAGGTGGTTAACTCACCTTGCGCCACCTCGAGGGCGGCCCGGAAGGCATCGGCCCGCCGCGTCGCCTCCTCCAGCTTGGCCCTCAAGGCGGCAGTCCTGCCTTCAGCTTCGGCCTGGATCAACCCCAGCTTCTCTTCGAACTCCTGCTCGAGGTTCAAATGCGCCATCGCCACTCGACGTCCGACCTCCTCCAGGACACGGGGTTCCTGTGTAGCGACATCATCCTCTGCCTGTGTCACCAAGCGCTCCCTCGTCTCCAGTCGCTCATACTCGTGGGTACGTTCGGCGGCTTCCAGCGTCAGTGCCTCCTCACGCTTCTGGAGCTCTGCTGAGTCGCCAGAGGCCACCTTCATCGACGCGAGGGCTGCCTCACGTAGCTCCACCTGCTCCTCCAATGAGTGGCACCAGGCCAGGAGCTCCCGAGCCCGCTCCTCCACCGCCTTTCGCCGTCGGTCGGCTTCCCGGGCCTCCTCAGCGGCCCAAGATCGGGCCTCCCGAGAGGCCACCAGTGACACCTTGGCCTCTGCGTCGTCAAGATCGCACTGACGGCGCGCAAGGGCGATGGCGCCCTCCAGCGCGCGCCTCTCCGCAGCCAGGCGCAGGCCCTCGGCCTCAAGGCGTGCATCTTCATCAGCCAGCTCCTCACCAAGCAAGCTCACCGCGTCAGCCGCCCTTCGAAGGAATCCTTGGCGGAGAGCGCGACACTCCTGAGCGCGCTCGAGCACGTCTTCCACACCATCATCTGCCCCAAGCAAGCACCGGGGGCCACGAATCAGCACTCCCCCTCCGAGCTGGGGGCTGGGGGCTGGCACCCTCGCGACGGCCGGGCACGCCGCGCCAAAAGCCCGACCTGGAGCCAGTCCGTCCCCAGGCGAAGACCGCAGGGAGCGCCTCAGCCAATCGCAGTCCACGACCAAGCGAGAAGCCCACGGCAGGCTGGCTATGCCACGAGAAGGCCCGCGAAGGAGGATCGCGAGGTGTGTAGGGCCACGATACACCTCGGGACGCTTCGCCTCTTCGATCGCCCTCACCACAAGGGCTCCGCTGCTCGGAGCGCTTGAGGACGGTGGAGGGGGCGAAGCCAAGGGGGACGGCTCCTCAGCCGTCTCTGCAAGCTCGGCTGGAAGGGGCCTGAGGAGCAGGGGTCAGTAAAAGCAACAGAACGATCGGGAGCTGGGAAAGGAGAAGGCTTACTCATTAGTGGCGAAGTACTTCCTATGCTTCAGCAGGCGACAAGGGTAATCGTCGCCCAGGGCCTCCCTTCTCTTCCGGAGGGCCTCAAAGTCCACGCGAAAGCGGCCTAAGAGTTGGGCGCAGGGATCAACCAGCGACGAAGATGGAGCGTCAAAGCGACCTGCGTCAGGGGCGCCTGCATGATGTGCGCTACCAATCGCCTCGACAAGAGAAGCAGTCGGAGCCTCAGGGGCCTCGGTCGTAGGCGCAGAGGGCAGCTGCTCATCACCCTCAGCCTCAGCGGCATGGGCCCCAAGAACTGCTCCCTCGTGAGCATCGCCCGGCGCTGTCACCCCGCCGGGAGCCCCCTCGGCCTCTGGCGCCTCAAGCCTCCCTGCTCCGCCACTTGAGGAAGAGTCGCCTTGGCCGACTGGAAGGGCAGTCACCACAACTGGGTTCTCGTGAGGCTCCTGGAGGCCGACGGGGCACGACCCCCACTCATCAAAGATAGGCATCTGCTTCACAAAATCGCCCCTGCTCTAGCCGAGGTACAGCAAGGCCCCTCCCTGCTGAATGCTGCCGGGGTTGGGGTCCCCAGTCAGGGTCAAGAGCGCTGTCCTCAGCACTTCAAGAGTCAGGTCCTCTTCCTGGAGCCTCATACGATCATCGCGCCCGCTGAGAGCCACATCCGGTGGGAGTGGCGTTGGAGAGGAGCAACGCGGCGTAGCAGGAACTCCTTCACCACCTTGGGTGCTGTCACGCCAAGCGACCTCAAGAACGTGAAGCAGTGCCAGACGAAGACGAGCTGGGGGCTCTCAAGAGTCTCCTGGCCCCAGCCCGAATTGGGGACAGTAGGCGAAGTTGGCTCCGATAGCAGGGGGCTGGGCACCCCTGTGTCCACATACAGCCACCGCTCGCGGAACCCAACCGCGGGCAGGGGGAGCTTGAAGTCAATCCCAGAGGCCGTTGTCTCAGACGCGGCAATGAAGCTCACGCACGCCCAGCATTGGGTAGGGTCGACAAGGCGCAGCGAGAAGAAGTGGCGCAGCAAGGCAACCGAAGGAAGGATGCCCACCATAGCCTCGCAAACAAAGGCGAAGACCGAAAGGAGGGTGATGGATTCAGGACCCAGATGCATCATGTGGATCTGATAGTGGGAAAGCACGGTATTGAAGAATTCAGAAAAGGGAGGAACCAGACCCGCCCATAGGGCGTCGGCAAAATACGGGACCTCAGTGACTATCCTGTCGATGGAGAAATGGGACGCGGGCCAGGCCGTCGTCCTCCCGCACTCATTGAAGATAGTGGCCAGAGCCGAGCTGACCTTGCCCAAGCCCTCGCCGGGGGCCGCCAACGGCGGCGGGCAAGGCGGAGACACGGGTTTCTTCCCTCTTCCCTTCTTCGTCGAAGCCATGGCGATGGGAAGGGGGGAAGGTTCGAGATTGGGTTGAAAACAGAAGCCGGAGTTCGAGCGGAGGAAGGACAGAGGACGCTCGAGCAACAGAAAGGGGAACGGTTGTGTACGACTACGAGTCCGCCTAGCATGGCGAAAAATAAGGAGGGCATGGGGGAACAGTGCCGCCCACGTCCAATCAACCGCCACGCGGCGCCCAAGGCCGCAGGCTGTTAGGGCCCGTGGAGCTTCGCTCTTGGCCTTCCGCCTCCCTGCACGGCCAAGTCCGGGTGCGCCTTGGGCCCCAGGGCTACTATCGGTGTTCTGGGAACGGGGGTCCCCAGACTTTCTTGCCTGCGGCCTGCGGCGTGGCTCAAAAGGGGGTCCAGCACGGCCCATCTTCACCAACACAAACCCAAGACCCTCATGAGGGTCCAAGCCTCACGGGGCGGACGACGCGGAGCTTCCTCAGGCACGGCCTCATCAGGCTGGCTCGCGAGGAGGCGGAGAGATCAAGGCGGGGTACCTCACGAGGTGCCCGTGACGCAAGCCATGACGACCAAGGGCGCCAGGCGGGTGCCGGCCCACGCAGTGTCCTCCTTTCCCCTTTGGTTCAAAGGGGGCAAGCGCAGCCGCGGAGTACCGAGGCATGAGGCAAAGGTTGCCATTTCGGTGCAACAAGACCAAGACCAGGAGGACTGCAAGACGGAGGTCATCATGGAGCCCAAGACGGCGTCACCACCAGAGCTTTGTGCAGGCGAAGACTACTTTTGTCAGGATAGATACTGCTAGCTGTCCCCTTTCAAAGTAGCCCACCATTGTTGGCTCCCTTCCCGCTTGATATTTGGGAAGAGGACCAGGGCCTCTATAAATAGGACCAGCCACCCAAAGGAAGTGGGGGATCGAAGGATCAAGAGGCTGAGAGGTTAGGGTTTATAGAGGGGACAATCGAGAAGAGAGAGAGGGAGAGAAGGGTGACTGAACTCCTCCCAGCAGTTCATCCCCCAGCCAAGAACAGACCCTCGCGAGGCTGTTCTTCCTTGTATGGTTCATCATCATCAGCCCAAGAGGCAATCCACCACACCACACACTGGAGTAGGGTATTACACCACAACGGTGGCCCAAACCAGTATAAACCCTGTGTCTCTTTTGTTGTTCTTTCCATAGCTTAGACCTTAGCAAGGCGGAGGGGCGCAGGTAGGTAGGAGGCGAAATCTCCGTGCGCACCCCAGTGTTCGAACCTCAAGGGTCTGCCGGAACCCGAAATCCGATAGTAAAGCGGTAGGAAAAATCTGTAGAGAAAATGTGGTTTACATCATTGTTGCTGTCCTCTGCGGCGCCACCGTTGTCCCCTGCGGCGTCATCGCCCTCTGTACGAAAGTGGTCGTCATCATGTTTTGTGCCATCATCGTCGTTGGCAGCATCATGCTCTGACTCTTTGCTGGCATCATCCTCGCCTTCTTCCAACTGTTGTCTTTTGTTTTTCTTTTTGGTTTTAGTTAGTTCATTTTCGACCCCTGTAACTGCTGGCGGGAGTACCATTAGAGGTCTTGGCTGTTGCTGCTGCTAGGTAGCACTATCGCTGATGAGTTGAGTTTTGTCCTTTGTCTTTTGTCTTTTTGTTCTAGGAGGAACGACAGTCTTAGTTTCTGATGGCCTGTCTTTTTGTAGCTCCCTGCTCGAAGTTGGTGCTGGCACTTGCTCCGGTGCTTCGTTGTCCATGTTCCGCTTCGTTCTTTTTTCTGGCGGGTCAGGAGAGATGAGTGGTTTTTCTGGATATGCACTGTTAAGTTCAAACAAAATCGTTTCAATATCTTCTCCTGCACATCCGTCACCTGCACGATGATTATGTAACAAAAGGATTACGTAGCAAAATCGAAATAAATGGGATATAGTTTTCAAACCATGTCTTCCACGACTGCACAAAAAAATCTGAAACTTAATCTACATAGATTGATAAGATAGCCCTTTTTATTTCATTTCCTGAGCTAAAAAGGCGATCAATCCATTGTTTTCTTGTTATATCAAGTTTTCTTCCTAACTCTTGGTTTGGCCAATGAGTGATGGAAATTAAGGTCAGGTGGTGAGCAGTATGGCTACTGTCAATTCCATATCAGTGAAGGGAGGTCTTTTTTATATTGAAAAAACACTACAAATGATATTCTGTATATATAATTGTAAGGTTTAGAGGGTAAGATAAAATGTTCTTGAATGAATAATGATACACGTAGTGTGTGAAAAATTTCATGAAAGTGTAGTTCCCAAGATTGTGTGGGCGTAAGTGGTTAACTTACTGCTGCTGCTACATAGTTTATAGTACCTTGCTGCATGGCAGGATGTTCTGCAAGTACCCTATTTTCCTTATTACCATTCCTTGCTGCGTAAAAATGCCCAGGCGTTAGTAGCAGTAGAAGCAAAATTTAACTTCACAGCAAAAAGAGGAGATGCATCCCGTGGACACAAAAAATGGCACTGCCGAAGAGGCACGGATTGTTTCACGCTATAAGCACACATCTATATCTATTATTGGAGCACGGATGTTGATATGAGAGAGGCACATAATTTGAAACAGATACAATCAATGAATATATAGGATCTTCTGTAAATAGCAGATTTTGAATTTAAGGATGCTCTCATGGTTTGAATCTAGAGTGGTGTCCTAGATAGTTCTGGCATGCACAATACGTTTTAGTCAAATATCTTGCGAGTAGATTTCTGTGGCGGATAGTGGTAGCATCCTATTGCACGCGTGTCTACCTTATTTTAATTTTTCTACAAGAGTCTAAACAGACTTTTTGGAAACGCGGTTTTGTGTGGCGGTTAGGGTTCATGTCCGTCAAAGAGGGGGAAAACCATTTTGATCGAACTGTGGTAATGAAATGTAATGGATTAGTAATTTTTTACCTTCGATTGCTTGTGAGGGATTCGTCGCATCCATCTGCTGCTTTCCCTCCTTGCTCTCTGTTGGTACCTCCGCCGCGAGCAGGGGTCGTCGCCGTCAGTCGCCGCCGCCGCCGGGAGAGGTTTTTTATGCTTTTGTGGGCACCCACCGACTGTTTGTATCTCAAAGTGGATGGCGACTGGTGTGTGAGGTGAACGCGATTTGGATTTTTGGTTGGTTTGCTGGATTGGACAATGCGGGCAGAAGGACAGAGCAGGGTGTTCGAGAGAGGGGAACTGGTGAAGTGTTCGAGATTTTCGGTGCGAAAGCAAAAGGAAGAAAGGAGTGGAGGGAGAGAGGGGAATGGTCCAACCGTTGCGAATCTTCGACCGTCCGGTTTCACATCAAGATTGGTGTAACTTTCTGTTGGCTTTGATGCGGGAGCATTTTTTTATTTTAGTTTGGTGACATTGACGTGGGCATGGTTTGGTGTCACCCAGAGTCATGTTCGTGTCTGCGCGTGTTGCAGACGTTTTCTATGACGTGTCTGCGTCTGTTTGGACGTCAAGATTGGTGAAACTTTCTGTGTTCATGCATGAACTTGTTTTTTGCTTGCCATCTTAACTGTTAGTCGGTGGGATGTTAGCATTGTTTTATTTTAGTGTTTTTGTGTGATCCACAGGGGCATGGTTTGGCGTTACTCAGAGTTACGTTCATGTTTTTTTGTGTTCCAAACGATTCTGCTTGCTAGTTCATTTGGAGAGGCATGGACATGAACTCATGGGAAGCATTTTAACGCATTGGTCAGAGTCAATATACCACGGTTGTACGCCTTTGGTATTTCCAAATGATTTTGCTCGCTCGTTCTCTTGGACAGGAATGGATGTGAAAACGGCGGGGTCAAGTATTGTTATTAGCCAGAGTCACATCTGTCCACGCGTGTGTTACATTTATTTTCTCTCGCGAGTCACTGTGAGGTCCGTGGAAGTGAATCCGAGTTGGCACTGTGTTGCCAATGCAACAGGCACACTACTGGCGCTGTGTATGGAAATGTTATCCTTCCTTTTTTGTGGAGAGTTGCGGTGGTGCGTTCCAGGGAGGCACTATTTGTTATTAGAGAGAGTCGCGTTGCATGGTTCTTTGTGTTCCAAACGATTCTGCTCGCTAGTTCATTTGGAGAGGCATGGACATGAACTCATGGGAAGCATGTTAACGCATTGGTCAGAGTCAAGTTACCACGGTTGTATGCTTTAGGTATTTCCGAATTATTCCGCTCGCTCGTTCTCTTAGATGTGAAAACGGCGGGGGGCAAGTATTGTTATTAGCAAGAGTCACGTTTGTCCACGCATGTGTTACATGCATTTTCTCTGGCGAGTCACTGTGAGGTGCGTGGTAGTGAAGCCGAGTTGGCACTGTGTTGCTAATGCCACAGGCAGACTACTAACGCTTTCTATGGAAATGTTTTCCTTGTCGACTCGTTCCATTTTTTAGGGAGAGTCGCGGTTGTGCGTTGCTGGGAGGCACTGTTTGTTATTAAAGAGCATCACATTCGTGCCTGCTTGTGCTACGGACGTTTTCCCTAAGGTGTTTCCTCGAGAAGCATGCAAGTTAATTCGCGGATATAGTAAGATTTTGATATAAATATCATTTCAAAAAAATGGCAATGTATAATAGTATGAATTTGACAGTAATTTCTCTGGAATACAGTCAGATGTATACAGTAAGTTAACTGTGTTTGAGATGTTTTTTATTGAATATGTACGGACCATTTGAAAGAAGTTGGGTGGTTGTAGTGTGGACGAACGCATGGGAGACGAAATGATAGTACTTGTGTTTCCCAGGCGTCCAGAGTTTGTGGTGTTTAAGGGAGATTGTGAGAATTCGAGGCGTTGGTTACTCTGTTTGACCGTCTGACCGGTGTGCATGTGTTATAAAAAGGTACCTACTCATGGAACATTCTGCGTCCACAATTCTCCAGAGTCAGGCCCCTCTTCCTAGCTTGTAGCTCCTTGCTTGCGCCATGGCAGGTAAGAGGGGTTCTGGATATTCAAGCAACCACGCAGCGAGGACCAAGGCCACGGAAAGAAGGGAGAGGTCCCGCCGCTACGCTGTAGCGGCGGTAGGGATATCTTGCCCCGTTGCCCAGGTGTCGAATGATCTCTCGCGTGGAGGTGAATCCTCCCACAAGCGCATTCGCCATGGAGACGATCTCGGCAAGATGGCAGTATCGAATTCCTTAGCCAGCGATGACGTGCTCGATGAGCTAATTAAGCAGCAGCAGTTCATCCTCGGCTGGAGAAATTGGTGCAGCAGAGCAATGCCTCTGTGGAGAAGTCCACTGGTCTAGTATTTCAATCTTTGTATGAGAATGAGAAGCTTCTCAAAGAGCTCCACCAGAAGGATCAAGAGGCCGCCCGCTGGAAGAATCTGTATGAGCAAAGCCATGCGTTGGTGCAGAATCTATCGGGCGAAGTGGAGCAGCTTATGGATGAGAATGCTGAGGTTCTCGTCAAGTACAAGAGCCTGGTTGAGGATTCGTATGCTGCTGTGAAGGAAGGTCATGAGGCGACAAAGAAGCATATTGAGAATGCGCTCGCCCACCAGCCGATCAAGAACGTTGCTGGAGTGTAGGCAGAGAGCTTGAAGCGTATGTTTTTTCGTTGCATTGGGGCATGTGGCCTTTTGTACTTACATGAACCTGTAAAGCATTTATGCGTTGCATATCGTCGTGTTGTTTCGTTCTTTGGTACATGTAGATGAGTAGGCTCTGGGCATGGATGTCGCTTGTTAGTGTCGGTCGTGAAGTGAATACAGCGTCGGTTCTGTACCAGTTAGTGACATGAGTTGTGTACTGGCAATGGCGTGGACGTTCGTGGTTCTGTTAAGGGTCACAGGCACGGGCATGGTTTTGTTAAGGGTCACAGGCACGGTCCTTGTTTTTAGAAGCCACGGCTTTGTGCTGAGTTGTGTGGCGCTTCTTTTATTAGAAGCACGGGCGTGAAGTGACTACAGCCACGGTTCTGTTCCAGGTAGCAACATGACCTGTGCACTGACGATGGCGTCGACGTTCGTGGCAGTGTTAAGGGTCACATGCACGGGCGTGAAGCGCTAAAAGGCATGCTGCCCTACAAAATAGAGTCACGCTCTCGTGTGTTTGTGTTCCGAATTGTTCCGTCAACTCCATCAGACGGAGATGCACAGGCGTTCAGCACACAAAGGTTCTTTAATTGGGGAGACCCAGCGGAATTGGTTCAGATGTGAATACCCACTGTTTACTCTGTGAAGCACAGACTGGCAAATTCGAATAGGCACGTACGCAGGTGTATCCCATGGGGGCATGGTTTCGTCTTTCGCATAGTCACGTTCGTACATTTATCATGGAAAGAAAGCAGAATGGGTTTAGATGTTAATGCTAGCTGTCTACTTTGTGAGTGGACGATTCGAGAGTAGAGTTGTTTAAAAGCGTAAGTTCCTTGTTTTTAGAAGCCACGGCTCTGTACTGAGTTGCATCACGCTTCTTTTATTAGAAGCACGGGCGTGAAGTGACAACAGCCACGGTTCTGTTCCAGGTAGCGACATGACCTGTGCACTGACGATGGCGTGGACGTTCGTGGCATTGTTAAGTGTCAGAGGCATGGGCGTGAAGTTCAAAGAGGCATGGTGTCGTATGATATAGAGTCACGGGCGTGAAGTGACTACAGCCACGGTTCTGTTCGATGTAGTGAAATGACCTGTGCACTGACGATGGTGTGGACGTTCGTGGCAGTGTTAAGGGTCAGAGTCGCGGGCGTGAAGCTCAAAGAGGCATGGTGCCGTATGATATAGAGTCACGCTCCCCTGTGTTTCTGTTCCAAGTGCTTCCGTTGACTCGATCAGAAGGAGATGCACGACCGGTGAGCCTACAGAGGCATAGCTTTGCATTACACACAGTCACATTTGTTTCTTTAGCCCAGGGAATGGGTTGAGATGCCAGCACTAACTATTGACTCTGTTGTTAAAATTTTATTTGCTCATTTTCAAAAGCACAGTCATGCTTCTTTCTTGATGTTTCATATATTATTCGATAAAGGTGTGGACTCGATTAGATGGAGAGGCACGGGCATGGTATTTTCTTATATAGAGTAATGCTCGTCTGTGTTTGCGTTCCGAATAATTCCATTGACTCGATCAGATGTAAACCCAGTGGAAAGGCATCATTTGGTATTACTCACAGTCATGTTTGTTTCTTTAATTGTGGAAACCCACTGAAAAGGGTAAGAGTTCCTTGTTTTTAGAAGCCACGGCTATGTGTTGAGTTGCATGGCGCTTCTTTTATTAGAAGCACGGGCATGAAGTGACTATAACCACGGTTCTGTTCTAGGTAGCAACATGACATGTGCACTGACGATGGCGTGGATGTTCGTGGCAGTGTTAAGGGTCACAGGCACGGGCGTGAAGCGCTAAAAGGCATGCTGGCCTACAATATAGAGTCACGCTCTCGTGTTTTTGTGTTCCGAATTGTTCCGTCAAATCCATCAGACGGAGATGCACGGGCATTCAGCACACAAAGGTTCTTTAATTGGGGAGACCCAGCGGAATTGGTTCAGATGTGAGTACCCACTGTTTACTCTATGAAGCACGGACTGGCCTATGCGAATAGGCACGTACGCAGGTGAATCCCATGGGGGCATGGTTTCGTCTTTCGCATAGTCATGTTCGTACGTTTATCATGGAAAGAAAGCAGAATGGGTTTAGATGTTAAAGCTAGATGTTTATTTTGTGAGTGGCCGATTCGAGATTAGAGTTGTTTAAAAGCGTAAGTTTCTTGTTTTTAAAAGCCACGGTTCTGTACTAAGTTGCATCGCGCTTCTTTTATTAGAAGCACGGGCGTGAAGTGACTACAGCCACGGTTCTGTTCCAAGTACCGGCATGACCTGTGCACTGACGATTGCATGGACGTTCGTGGAAGTTGTAAGGGTCACATGCACGGGCGTGAAGCTCAAAGAGGCATGGTGCCGTATGATATAGAGTCACGGGCGTGAAGTGACTACAGCCATTGTTCTGTTCCAGGTAGTGACATGACCTGTACACTGATGATGGCGTGGACGTTCGTGGCAGTGTTAAGGGTCAGAGGCACGGGCGTGAAGCTCAAAGAGGCATGGTGCCGTATGATATAGAGTCGCGTTCCCCTGTGTTTCTGTTCCAAGTGCTTCCGTCGACTCGATCAGAAGGAGATGCACGGCCGGTGAGCCTACAGAGGCATAGCTTTGCATTACACACGGTCACGTTTGTTTCTTTAGCCCAGGGAATGGGTTGAGATGCCAACACTAACTATTGACTCTGTTGTTAAAAGTTTGTTTGCTCATTTTCAAAAGCACAGTCACGCTTCTTTCTTGATGTTTCGTACATTATTCGATAAAGGCGTGGACTCGATTAGATGGAGAGGCACGGGCATGGTATTTTCTTATATAGAGTCACACTTGTCTGTGTTTGCGTTCTGAATAATTCCATTGACTCGATCAGATGTAAACCCAGCGGAAAGGCATCGTTTGGTCTTACTCACAGTCACATTTGTTTCTTTAATTGCGGAACCCCACTGAAAAGGGTAAGAGTTCCTTGTTTTTAGAAGCCACGGCTATGTGCTGAGTTGCGTGGCGCTTCTTTTATTAGAAGCACAGGTGTGAAGTGACTACAGCCACGGTTCTGTTCCAGGTAGCAACATGACCTGTGCACTGACGATGGCATGGATGTTTGTGCCAGTGTTAAGGGTCACAGGCACGGGCGTGAAGCGCTAAAAGGCATGCTGCCCTACAATATAGAGTCACGCTCTCGTGTGTTTGTGTTCCGAATTGTTCCGTCAACTCCATCAGACGAAGATGCACGGGCGTTCAACACACAAAGGTTCTTTAATTGGGGAGACCCAGCGGAATTGGTTCAGATGTGAGTACCCACTGTTTACTCTGTGAAGCACGGACTGGCCTATTCGAATAGGCACGTACGCAGGTGAATCCCATGGGGGCATGGTTTCGTCTTTCGCATAGTCACGTTCGTACGTTTATCATGGAAAGAAAGCAGAATGGGTTTAGATGTTAAAGCTAGCTGTTTACTTTGTGAGTGGCCAATTCGAGATTAGAGTTGTTTAACAGCGTAAGTTCCTTGTTTTTAAAAGCCACGGTTCTGTACTGAGTTGCATCGCGCTTCTTTTATTAGAAGCACGGGCGTGAAGTGACTACAGCCACGGTTCTATTCCAGGTAGCGGCATGACATGTGCACTGACGATTGCGTGGACGTTCGTGGTAGTTTTAAGGGTCACATGCACGGGCGTGAAACTCTACGAGGCATGGTGCCGTATGATATAGAGTCAAGTTCCCCTGTGTTTCTGTTCCAAGTGCTTTTGTCGACTCGATCCGAAGGAGATGCACGGCAGGTGAGCTCATGGAGCCATACCTTTGCATTACGCACAGTCACGTTCGTTTCTTTAACCCAGCGGAATGGGTTGAGACGCCAACACTTACTATTGACTATGTTGTTAAAAGCTTGTTTCCTTGTTTTCAAAAGCACAGTCATGCTTCTTTCTTGATGTTTTGTAGATAAAGGCATGGACTTGATTAGATGGAGAGGCACGGGCATGGTGTGGTGTTATATAGAGTCACGCTCGTTTGTGATTGCGTTCCGAATAATTCCGCTGAGTTGATCAGATGGAAACCCAGCGGAAAGGGTTCAGGTGTGAACACTCACTGTTTACTCAGTGAGGCACGGAATGGCTTGTTCGAGTGAAGCTGCTGTGGTGTATTCTTTGCACGGTGGTGGGTCCGAGGAAGTGACGGCGTGGTATTGTGAGGAGTCATGTTATGTTGTTTTCGTGTTCCAAATGATTCCGTTGAACCGTTCGCAACAGCAGGCACATCCGTGCATCGCGGAGAGGCATGGTTATGATTTACCAATAGTCCCATTCGTGCATTTATGGCGGAAACCCAACGGTTCGACGGCCATCTCTTCGTACCTCGGGAGTGAACGCCACGTGGCTCCGCTCCAGAAACCTAACGGTGCGACGGGCGTCTCCTTCGGTGACGCCGTTCTGGCTCGTCGCCCGAGACTAGGCTCCGGCTATTTAAGGCGGACGGACGGAGTGTCGAAACCCTAGCCACATTCTACTCCTCGCTTCGTTCGCCGCCAGGCCTTCCACTCCTGTTGCTCATCATTATTCACTGACCATCTCCGCCAAGGCTGGCAGAAGGAGACTATTCCAGACCACCATGCCCTGTCGCGGGAGGAGATCCAGGCTCGTGAGGGCTCCTCGTCTGTAAGTTCACCCTGTCTCTGCTTCTCCTTTATTCGTTTTTTCTTTCTTTCGGCTGCTTTGATTTAGTTTGTGAAACATGAATTATTGTGGTCAGTTGACTCCTAATTTGATGTGGGTCTGTCTTGCTGATACTGATTTACAGTTAGTTGGAGGTAGGGTTAGTCTGCGTCATGGTCTTGAACAGAAGGGCCTTGCTGTAGAATTGGGGAGCAGCTGTGACTCGAAAGAGATGGGAGTGGTGAGCGGAGCCGCGACGGGAATGGTGCGCGTTGTTTCATTTGCAGAGGCTAAAAAAACGTGTGACGAGCTTGTGGAGATCATCCACCGGTGGCAGGAGCTCTTCCAGGAAGCAAAGGGAAGATTTGAAGAAGGTGAATGCCAGGATCGTAGAAATTACGGTTGAGAAGAACAATCTCCTTGAAAAGCACGTCCGGTTGTTGCAGGAATCGGTTGCAGCTGCGAAGCGACATGACGAGGATGTGAAGGCGCTGAAGAAGGAGATTTATGAACTGCGCCGGGAGCAAACCAGCAACAAGATCGTTGGGGACTAGGTATACAGGGGCGTCCCTGGCTGTTGTGTGCATCTGGTGTTCTTAAGCAGTGGAGTGTAGTTTCTTACCTTTACTTGTGAAATTGCGCTGTCAGCTACCTTGCAAACAAAATGTATTTTGGTTTCGAGTATCGTTGTAATTAGGCGCCATTACTTATGATGCACGGGACGTGAAGTCTCTGCATATACGGTTGTTAACCTATTATTGTAATGACTTGTTACTGATGAAGGCATGTATGTTCGTGACATTACTGTGTTGCGGTGTTTCAGGTCACAGACACGGCCTTGCATCCCACAGATTCATGGTGTGGTTTTATATAGAGTCACGTTCGCCTGTATTTGTGTTCGAAATGTTTCCGTCGACTCGTTGAGAAAAATAGGCACGTACTCTGGTGAATCCCACAGGGGAATGGTTCGTCTTTTGCATAGTCACGTTCATACGTTTATGATGGAAAGAAAGTAGAATGGGTTTAGATTTTAACGCTGGTTGTTTGCTTTGTGAGATTCGAGAGTTGAGTTGTTTAAAAGCGTAAGTTCCTTGTTTTTAAAAGCCATGGTTCTTTACTGAGTTACGTCGCGCTTCGTTTATTAGAAGCATGGACGTGAAGTGAATATAGCCGCGGATGATGACTTGTGCACTATCGATGGCGTGGACGTTCGTGGCAGTGTTCAGGTCTTTTGCATAGTCACGTTCATACATTTATGATGGAAAGAAAGCAGAATGGGTTTAGATTTTAACGCTAGTTGTTTGCTTTGTGAGATTAGAGAGTTGAGTTGTTTAAAAGTGTAAGTTCCTTGTTTTTAAAAGCCACGATTCTTTACTGAGTTACGTCGCGCTTCGTTTATTAGAAGCACGGATGTCAAGTGAATATAGCCGCGGATGATGACTTGTGCACTGTCGATGGCGTGGACGTTCGTGGCAGTGTTCAGGGTCACAAGCACGGGCGTGAAGCACTAAAAGGCATACAACCCTATAATATAGAGTCACGGTCTCGTCCGTTTGTGTTCCGAATTGTTCCGTCAACTCCATCAGACGGAGATGCACGGGCGTTCAGTCCAGAAAGGATTTTTAATTCCGGGGAACACCGGAATTGGTTTAGATGTGAGCTCTCAGTGTTTACTCTGTGAGGCACGGATTGGCCTATTCGAATAGGCACGTAAGCAAGTGAATCCTGTGGGGGCATGGTTTCGTCTTTCACATAGTCACGTTCGTACGTTTATCTTGGAAAGAAAGCGGAATGGGTTTAAATGTTAACGGTAGCTGTTTACTTTGTGAGTGGCCGACTCGAGAGTCAAGTTGTTTAAAAGCGTTAGTTCCTTGTTTTTAGAAGCCACGGATCTGTACTGAGTTGCGTGGCGCTTCTTTTATTAGAAGCACGGGCGTTAAGTGACTACTGCCACAGTTCTGTTCCAGGTAGCGACATGACCTATGCAGTGACGATGGCGTGGACGTTCGTGGCAGTGTTAAGGGTCAGAGGCACGGCATGAAGCTCAAAGAGGCATGGTTCCATATGATATAGAGTCACGTTCCCCTGTGTTTCTGTTCCAAGTGCTTCCGTCGACTCGATCAGAAGTCCTAATTTGATGTGGGTGTGTTTCCGCTGACTCCTAAAATTTGATGTGGGTGTGTTTTGCTGATACTGATTTACAGTCAGTTGGAGGTAGGGTTAGTCTGCGTCATGGTCTTGAACAGAAGTCCCCTTTTGTAGAATCTGGGAGAAGTTGTGGCTCGAAAGAGAAGGGAATGGTGAGCGGGGCGGCGACGACAAGTGCTGTGAGGTCCTTGTTAGTTACTCTCAATAACCTGGTCGATGAGATGAATACTTTGGTTTCACTTCCAAAGGTTGACAAGACGTACGAGCAACTGCTAGAGATCACCTACGCGTGGAAGAAGCTTTGCGAGGAAACAAGAGAAGATTTGGACAGGGCGAATGCCAGGATCGTAGAAATTACGGCTGAGACGAAAAATCTCCTTAGAGAGCACATGACGAGAATATGAAGGCGCTGAAGGAGGAGATTGATGAACTGCCGCGGGAGCAAACCAACAAGAAGGTTGGTGGGGACTAGGTATACAGCAGCATCCCTGGCTGTTGTGTGCGTCTGTCGTTGTTAAGCAGTGGAGTGGAGTTTGTTACCTTGTCTTGTGAAATTTCGGTGTCAGCTACCTTGCTAACAAAATGTATTTTGGTTTCGAGTATCATTGTAATTAGGCGCCGTTACTTATGATGCACGGGATGTGAAGTGTCTGCAGCCACGGTTGTGAACCTAGTATTGTAATGACTTGCGTACTGGTGTAGGCGTGTACGTTCGTGGCTTTTGTGTGTTGCAGTGTTTCGGGTCACGGACACGGGCTTGCACCCCACAAATTCATGGTGTGGTTTCATATAGAGTCACGTTCGCCTGTATTTGTGTTCAAAATGATTCCGTTGACTCATTCAGAAAAATAGGCACGTACGCAGGTGAATCCCATGGGGGCATGGTTTCGTCTTTTGCATAGTCACGTTCGTACGTTTATCATGGAAAGAAGGCGGAATGGGTTTAGATGTTAACGCTAGTTGTTTGCTTTGTGAGACTTGAGAGTCGAGTTGTTTAAAAGCGTAAGTTCCTTGTTTTTAAAAGCCACGGTTCTGTACTGAGTTACGTCGCGCTTCGTTTATTAGAAGCACGGACGTGAAGTGAATATAGCTGCGGATGATGACTTGTGCACTGTTGATGGCGTGGACGTTCATGGCAGTGTTAAGGATCACAGGCACGGGCGTGAAGCGCTAAAAGGCATGCTAGTATAATATAGAGTCACTTTCCCGTGTGTTTGAGTTCCGAATCATTCCGGCGACTCGATCAGACGGAGAGGCACGGGCGTTCAGTGCACAAAGGCACCGTCAGGTTCTTTCTTTAAATGGGGATACCCACCGGAATTGGTTCAGATGTGAACACCCACTGTTTACTCTGTGAGGCACCGAATAGCCTATTCGAGAGACGCTGGTGTGGTATATTCTTCGCACGGTCATGGGTCTCAGGAAGGCACGGCGTTTTATTGTGTAGAGTGACGTTAGTTTGTCTTGGTGTTCCAAATGGTGTGGTTTTATGTAGAGTCTCGTTCGCATGTATTTGTGTTCGAAATGATTCCGTTGACTAGTTCAGTACAAGAGGCACGGACATGAATGCCATCAGGGCATGGTTGGGTCTGTCAGAGAGTCACATTTCGTAAGTTTATTGTTGAAACAAAGCGAAATGGGTTTAGGTGTTAATGCTAAATGTTTACTTTGCAAGTGACCGGTTCGAGAGTCGAGGTGTTTAAAAGAGTAATATCCTTGTTTTTAAAAGCCATGGCTCTGTGCTGAGTTTCGTGGCTCTTCTTTTATTAGGAGGATGGGCGTTAAGTGACTACAACAATGGTTCTGTATCAGGTATCGACATGACTTGTGCACTGATGATGGCGTGGACGTTCGTGGCAGTGTTAAGGGTCACAGGCACGGGCATGAAGCGGTAAAAGGCATGCTGCCCTATAATATAGAGCCATGGTCGCGTGCGTTTGTGTTCCGAATTGTTCCGTCGACTCGATCATACGGAGAGGCACCGCCGTTCAGCGCACAAAGGTTCTTTAATTGGGGAGACCCAGCGGAATTGGTTTAGTTGTGAATACCCACTGTTTACTCTGTGAAGCAGGGAATGGCTTATTCAAGAGACGCTGGTGTGGTATATTCTTCGCACGGCTATGGGTCCTAGGAAGGCACGGCGTCGCATTGTGTAGAGTGATGTTAGTTTGTCTTGGTGTTCTAAATGACTGTTGAATCGTTCGCACTGAAAGACACAACTATATGCGTTACACGGAGTCACATTTGTGGTGTTCACTCGTATTCGGTGTGAACGCCTCTCCGGAAACCCAAGGGCCCGACGTGCGTTTCCTCCGGTGACGCCGTTCTGAAGGAGGTGGAGGTATTTAATAGAGTGAACGCCATGTGTCCGCACTGCAGAATCCAAAAGGACCGACGGTCGTCTCATCCGTTAGTGAAGCGAACACCGCGTGTCACCCTTCCGTCTCCCGGAGTCAAGAAGCAGTTATTTAAGCCGAGCGGCGTCCGCCACCACTAGACATCATCCTGCTTCTCCCTCTTTCGCCGGCAATCTTAGGAAATCACCCATCTTCCTCTTTTCTCTTGTGACGTTCCCCGCCATGGTTCGTCACAAGATAACTACTTATGCGATGCTTACTCTCGAGCGTCGCTTTCAGTTGCAGGAGGACATCCATTCGAGGCGTGCCGCTCGGGTCGCAGCAGGCATGTCTAAGGACTCGCCGGGGCCGGAGGAGATTGGGGGGGTGGAGGAAGTGGAGGGGGATCCATCGGAGCTCATGCAGGGAGTTGATCCAGTTGTGGGAGATGTGATGGAGGAAGAGAAGGGGGTGACAAGGATGAGGAAGACGACGTGGAAGGCGTCGACGAGGATGACGAGGAAGGCGTGAAGGAGGATGACGAGGAAGATGTGGACGAGGACAACGAGGAAGGCATGGACGAGGATGAGGAGGACGACGAGGAAGATGTGGACGAGGACAACGAGGAAGGCATGGACGAGGATGAGGAGGACGACAAGGAAGGTGTGGACGAGGACGACGAGGAAGACGTGGACGAGGATGACGAGGACGTCGAGGAAGGCTTGGGTGAGGATGACGAGGATGACGAGGAAGGCGTGGACGAGGACGACGAGGAGGGAGATGACGAGGACGTCGAGGAAGGCTTGGACGAGGATGACGAGGACGACGAGGAACGCGTGGATGAGGAAGACGAGGCGGAGTTCTATCTCGGTGAATCGGCCTTGATGGCGGAGCAGACCGCTATCCTGGAGTCCATCCAAGATGAGGCGTATGTGGAGTCCAATCTGCGCTTCCTCCGGGTAGAGCAGGCGAAGATCGATGTGCTCTTCGACGAGCTGGATGCGGAGCAGGAGGCGGAGGCCAACGACGTCGATGTCACAATGGAGTAGTGTAGTTTTGTTGGTAGATGTTTGCTGTTCCATGCTTTTCATGTTTTATGTGTCTGTAAAGGTTGAACAATGTCAAGCAATCATTGTTGTCAGAATGGAGACAGTTTCGTCTCTGTGTCAAACAATCGTGTTTTGTTCCTAAGTAGTAGTACTACGCCGTCCAAAATAAATGTGTCAATTTTGCAGTAAAATTCACATTGTACTTGTTAGTACAACGTTGAGCGAATTAATTTGTGATGGAAGGTGTATGTTTTATTTCAAATTGCAGTTTTAAGTACCATATTTGGCTCGGAAGGTGTATGTTTTATTACACTATATTGTCTTATTATAGATTGCAGTTTCAAGTACAAAATAAACGTCTCAACTAGGGCACATATTTGATTCTAGAGATTTCAGTGCGGTTAGATTTGATTATGGTTTTGACATGGTTAGATTCTAGAGAGGCACTCAACAACATGCACAAAAAAGCCACAGATGTGCTTCTGAGAAGCACCGTCTTGCATGGTTTTACCGCAAGATGGGATTCGACATTTATCCAGGACATTCGGGGTTTTATAAGTGTAGAAAGAATTGTTTTTCACTTATATGTTGTGTGGCAGAGGCATGGCAATTACTTATATGAGAGGCATGAATGTGCCGACGGAACGGGCACGGTCACGTATGAAATAGGTGTAAGGTGGTCCCTAATGTCTCCTTAAGGTATCATCTATACACTTTACTGTTACAAGCACGATCATCGTTCTTGTTGAGGCACGGAGGTGAAGGATGGAGCATTTGCGTCTGCGATAGTCACGTCCTATATTAAGGAGAAAGCAAATCTTCACATCTGCGATACATCGGAAGCTGGCTGTAAGGAACGCTCCTGCCTCTGCGTTTTTGTTGACGTCACGTTTTTGTTCTGAGCAACCTTGTTAACATGTTACGTCCGAGAGAGGTACAGTGTTACCCGACGTAGAGGCATGCACGTAACTAACTGGAGGCACGGAGACGTGATTTCAAGGGAGGTATGGACGCGAAAATGAACATTATGCAAGGACGTGAAGGTGTGCCTCTGCTTTAAAGAAGCTTTCACTGACACATTTTCATTGTGGGGGGCATGGACTATGAGCTCCATGTGTTTTCGAAGGCATTAGGCCTCATTAATGAACATATCAGAAAAAAAGGTGAATCTTTTGGTTGACGTCTAGAATGTTGCGTAAAATGACGTGAATCCAAGTTACGCATGGTCCCCTTGGTATCAGAGGCACGTAGGCACGTAAGTGCCTATTGTGGTGCACTAGAAATAAACTTGTGCAAAAGACATGTAAACTACAAGCAAACTACAAGGTTAATTGCGACACTAGCAAACCTAAATTTATAACAAGCAAAAGGCAGTCTTGAGCGAAAGCAAATCTAATGAGAAATCTAGAATGTTCTAGATAATGTTGTTTGCTGGGACCATCTGCTTCAGTAGTCGTAGTCGCCACAGGACCTAGCGCGCTTCCTGGTCTGCTCCTTGTCGAGTTTTGCCCGGCGAAGCCCTTCCTGGATGATGCTGAGGCGGCTCCATATCTCGTACGCAGCATAAGCGTCCTTTGCCGCGTACTCGATGTGCCTCATGGACAGGGGCATGGACGCCCAGCGCTGGTGCTCTGCGTTGGTGAGCTCTACGTCGTGGACAAGGATGCCTGAGACGTCCCCAAGGGAGTTCATAGGCTTGGTAGCTGTAGGCACCCTCCATTCCTTCTGGATGTCGATGTAGTGAGCGATCTCCAGTCTGATGCGGCCGAGCATCTCTATGTCGCCGTTGATGGAGAAGCCAACAAACGTGTACCTTGGGTCCGCGAGGAAGTTGTCAAACTTGGTGCAGTTCTTGTCGGCCGCGCTCAGTTGGGAGAGCAGCAGCGGATGATCCTTGCCGATGGAGAGCTGGACTAGGGCGGGTTTCTGATCTTTGCCATGGTCGTTGGTGTACTTCACATCAACTCCGAGGATCTTGTGGCGCTCGAACTGGTGGTGTCCCTCGAACTAATCAATGGTGGTCGCCGCCTTGTGCAAGTCGTTGGTGTGGATCACGTGCAACTTTGTGTTGCCGTGGGTCTACACCTCCATGAATTCCCTGGTGAATCCCATCGCTTGGAGCAGTTGGTCCTCCTGTAATCAGATTTTTCGTGGAGAACAATGAGTGGGAGAGCAATGGCGATTTCTGTTCTTTGTGTGTGAGAAGGCCGCGGTGGGAGTCTAAATTTAAGGGCGGGGAAGTGGCAAAGGAGTGCATGATCTCACTGTCGGCGCGGTTGTGCACATCGTGGGTTTTGGATCATGGGTTTTCTTTATAAAAAATAAAAATAAAATCAGCAGTTGTATTTATAAAAATGTCGTATCTCCAGCAAGTCGTGGAGATGATCATTGTCTTTCGTAGTTTGCTGTCAAATGTTAACTTTTACAATCTCGTGAGGCATGCAGGGGCAGTATGTATTGTAGAGGCACAAGTCTCTGACCAAGAGAAGCATGCTCCAAATGGCAGCTTTAACTGTCAGACATAGGGGCGTGGTACATTTATTCGGAGTGGCAATTGTTTTCAGTGATACAATCGCTAGTAGGAGCAGTGTTGTGTTTCTTCAGAGGCACTGTTATGTGTCCGTGTTGCAGCTGACGCTACGAGATGGTCAGGAAGAATGAGAAGCAACGAGAGGCGTCGTCATGCAACTGCAAGAAGCACTCATACAGATAGAGGCGAAACAAGAGGCACGGATACGATGCTACGTGATGCACGGAGTTGAAGCTATGTGATTTCATGGACGTCTATTCGTGCTATGGTGCTATGTGAGGCACGGGCACAAACAAATAATCGTGCACTGAAGTACCTACGCAAGGTCATCCCTAAGGTGTCCTATACGCTTTACAGTTTCAAGCATGGTCGCCGTGCTTGCCGAGGCACGGAGGTGAATGATGGAGCCTATGCCTTTGCGATAGTCGCCTGCAATGTTAAGAAGGAAGTAAATCTTCATAGACCCGATACGTCGGAAGCTGGCCGTAAGGCACGCTTCTGCCTCTGCGTTTTCGGTGACATCACGTTTAGTGCCAGCGGCTCGACATAACGCACGGACTCCATAGGAGTGGAGGCACCGAAGAGCCTTCGTGGGTTTTTTAAGTAGCTAGTTGGTGTTATTGACGGACAACCGTGCCTCTATAGTGTTCTTCTCTGAGGATCACGGGCGTAAGCAGTGTTTTCAAAGGAGAATAAACATCTAACTACCTCTGTACTTAAAATATTTTTCCAAAGTGTTCCATACGAACGACTATTAATATTTGTGTGTGCACTGGTTTGTTAGAACATTGTGCACTGCTTTTAGGAGCATTCTGTAATTTTTGTCCTTGCATATCGACGCTGCATCCACAAAGGTACTAGTGCATTGCATGCTCGTCATTTTTGTGGATTGCTATGTGTACCTGCTCTGTGCGTTACGCTAATCGTATAGTATCTGTACTGTGTTTATATTTTTCAGTTCACGCCAATATATTCTAATAATAGGAAACTGCAACATTACACTGGAAATGAACTTGTTCAGAAGATATGTAAACTGGAAGCACAATTACAAGGTTATCTGTACTATGTTTATATTTTTCAGTTCACGCCAATATATTCTAATAATAGAAAACTGCAACAATGCACTGGAAATAAACTTGTTCAGTAGATATGTAAACTATAAGCAAACTGCAAGGTTAACTGCGACACAAGCAAATCTAAATTTAGAAGAAGCAAACGGCATTCTTGAGAGAAAGCAAATCTAACGGGAAATCTAGAATGGCATGAGCAATCTTCTAGTTACTTTTCTTGGCCGGGACCACCTGCTTCAGTAGTCGTAGTCGCCCCAGCACCTTGCGCGCTTCCTGGTCTGCTCCTTCTTGAGTTTTGCCCGGCGGAGGCCTTCCTGGATGATGGTGAGACGGCTTCATATCTCGTACGCAGCGTAAGCATCTTTTGCTGCATACTCGATGTGCCTCATGGATAGGGGCATGCGCGCCCAGCGCTGGTGCTCTACGTTGGTGAGCTTCTTCTTCATGTTGTTGTTGTAGTCGTGGACAATGATGCCTGAGACATCCCCAAGGGAGTCCAGACGCTTGGTAGCTGTAGGCACCCTCCATTTCTTCTGGATGTCGACGAAGTGGGCGATCTCTAGTCCTATGCGCCCGAGCATCTCTATGTCGCCGTCGATGGAGAAGCCAGCAAACGTGTATCTGGGGTCGGCGAGGAAGTTGTTGAACCTGGTGCAGTTCTTGTCGGTGGCGCTCAGTTGGAAGAGCAACACCGGATAATCCTTGCCGACGGAGAGCTGGACGAGGGCTGGTTTCTGATCTTCGCCAACGTCGTTGGTGTACTCCACATCAACCCCGACGATCTTGTGGCGCTCGAATTCGAGGTGTCGCTCGTACTGCTCGATGGTGGTCGCCGCCTTGTGTAAGTCGTTGGTGTGGATCACGTGCAACTTGGTGTTGTCCTGGGCCTGCACCTCCATGAATTCCTTGATGAATCCCATGGCCTGGAGCAGTTGGTCCTTCTGCAACCTGGTTTTTCGTGGGGAACAATTTGTGGGAGCGCAATGGCGATTTGTGTCGTTTGTGTGTAAGAAGGCCGCGGCGGAAGTCTAAATTTAAGGTCGGGGAAGCGGCAAAGGAGTGCACGATCTCACTGTCGATGCGGTTGTGCACATCGTGGCTTCTGGATCGTGGTTTCATCTCCCTGGTGGTGCGGTTGTGCACATCCCGAGTTTTTGATCGTGGTTTTTCTTTATAAAAATTAAAAATAAAATCAGCAGTTATGTTTTTAGCAACCATCGTATATCCAGCAAGTCGGGGAGATGTTCGTTGTCTTGCGTAGTTTGCTGTCAAATGTTAACTTTTACAAATTATCTCGTGAGGCATGCCGGGGCAGTATGTAGAGGCACAAGTCTCTAACCAAGAGAAGCATGCTTGAAGTGGCTGGTTTAACTATCAGACATACGGACATGGTACATTCATTGGGAGTGGCAACTGTTTTCAGTGATACATTCGCTGGTAGGAGCAGTGTTGTGTTTCTTTAGAGGTACTGTTGCAGCTGACGCTACGAGATGGACAGAAAGAACCAGAAGCAACAACAGGCATGGATATGCAGCTGCAAGAAGCACTTATACAACAAGAGGTTTAAGTAGAGGCATAGATACGATGCTACGTCAGGCACGGAAATGAAGTTACGTGGTTCACGGACGTCAATTTGTGCTATGCTGCGACGTGAGGCACGTGCACGAACAAATAGCCGTGCACTGAACTACATGCGCAAAAAACCACAGATGTGTTCCTGAGAAGCACCGGCCTTGCATGGTTTTGCCGTAAGGTGTGATTTGACATTTATCCAAGGCATTCCGGGTTTTACAAGTGTAGGAATAATCGTTTTACACTTATATGTTCTGTGGCAGAGGCACGACAATTACTCTTGTGACGAAAGAATGAACGTCGAATGTACGTGACGTGAGGATTGACAATAGGCGTCCGTTTACTGTTTTTCCGGAATGTTTTTCAATTAACTTTGAGAGGCATGAATGTGACGACGGAACAGGCATGGTCATGTCTGAAATAGTGGCAAGGTGGTCCCTAATGTGTCCTGAATGTATCACCTATAATGTTGCACTCTTACAAGCACCGTCATTATTCTTGCAGAGGCACGGACATGAGAGTCATGAATATGTCGACTCAATAGGCACGGTCATGCCTGAAATAGTTGCAAGTACGAGATGGGCAGAAACAACGAGAAGAAACGAGGGGCGTAGGCATGCAGCTGCGGAATGCACTCATACATCGAGTAGCATAGCTAGAGGCACAGGTACGATGCTACGTGAGGCACGGACATGAATCTATGCGATGGCATGGATGTTTAAGGTGACTGAGGCATAGTGCTGTGCGTTTGACAGAGGTGTATGCTTGAGCTCATCGCAACAAATTACTTAGCATGACGCTATTCTGCAGAGCACCGTAGTGAAAAATATGTATACTACTGACATGCGGAGCTAGCAACGTCACTAAACTATTCTGAAACATACTTCACCATGGCCATTCATCCTCCATTATTATTGAACGAATCCCTTTATTATTATCAGAGATAAATAAACTAACCCACGTAAGTGTTTCACCTTCTTTGACAGGGAACTTTCACCACCGTCCTCTTGGACGTAATTATATGCTCAGTTACATACCATGACATAACTAAATAACAAAACTGATGTGTACAGGCTGTTCAAAAGACAGACATAAACTACTGAACTAGGAAGTATAGCCACCGACAACGCTCTATCAGGAAAGGTCGTTGATTATCATCCGCATCAGCTTCATGTTTCCCAATGTTGGCACCGCTTTTCAATTGTGACAAGGACAATTGAACCAGCCTTTAGCTGAGCTTCCCGGGCAAAATCTGAAAAACCGGTCACCTCCATTCTGCCGTCAGCTCGTATGGAGTACGTTGTGCTCATGTCTATTGCATCATACATCTCTGTTAGGCTGATACCACCGTTTTGAGGTAGATATCCCAGGTTCACCTTTAGAAGCCTCACAACGGCAGACGGGATTCTCTGTAGATTGTACCGATATTAGTAGATAAAATTAATGTACAAGGACATAAAACATCGAAAATAGCAAACAAAACAATGGCAGTGGATCAAAGCAAATATTAAATGACTAACCAGACGACCATTTATGACATTGGTGACGTTTAGACGCTGCACAAAGGGTATGGTGGGGAAGTCGTCAGACTCAAACGCATGGTATATCATCTGTCCTAATTGTCTGTATGAGAGGTTAACGCCTCGACCGAACACTGTTTTCCCAATGTACTCCCTCTCCGAGTTATTTAGAAAATCAAGAGCTGCATGGAACAAAATAACTCAATTTCAAACAAATTTGTTTAAATAGATGAAGTCGGTATTTAAGTTTAAAATGAATGGTTAAATTCAATGCATGTGATCAAGTTGGGATGATAATCAACAAAATTGCATAAAATGTTTTCAAAATAACTTTGACTGTAAGTATGTCATCAAACAGGATGGAAGTTTGTGCACTTACCTAGTGATGGTTTGGGGAGGGGCCTGTGACCTCCTCGAGAATCACTGAGTCTCAGATCTATGTCAATGTACAGACTCCCAGTATCCACGTTTATGATGATTAGATCTCGATAATGAAGATCGTAGTCACTAATTAACTTTTCCCAGCCAGGTCCATGAATTTTAGACCGGTTAGGTTCATCGGTGATGTAGATCTCATATGACAGATCCTCGTTGGTGATCAGTACTGGATTTCTTTGTTTTCCTTCTTCTTGGAATGCTTCCTCTTTCCACCGATAGATTGAAGAAGTGACTTGCTGCCTGCAGTAGCATGGCAAATACTGCGCAAGAAAAAAAAAATCTTACCAGGCATGTATAACCAAGACAGATAGCGCTTATCATATATGTACCAATTGTTTTCAATAGGTTGCTATTTGATAAAACAAGGTACATCAAAAATTGAAAACATATCATTAAATGCTTAAATGTAGGCATTCCATTGAAACAATATGGTAGAAACTTTTATTTCCTTCATCAGAAAGATACACTAGTTGGTAGTAACTGATGAGCAGCATGGGGTGGCAAACATTTCTCCTTACCATGCATGTCTTGAAGCATCAAGGAAGACGCACTGTTATCGCGCTGTGAAGAACGCCTGACTCCAGTCCGGAGCAACCGAAGTTGGTACATATATCACAGCGCATGATTTCCCCTGTAATATGTTGCAAAAAACGTTTATATGAAATTCTCAACACAAGGAGAATTTCATTATCTTGAAAAACTATTCGGCTAAACCAGCATTTTTACATAAATAGTCGTTCACAAGCAATTTCCTAAAAAGGATTTCTGCTGCTTGGTTTTAAAAGCAGCTTTAGCAAATGTATATTTCAAGACAAGACAGACAAAAAGGAGAAACAACAGTCTATCATCAGGCGTCTCAACGGAGTGTTTGTAACATTAAAATTATATGTAAATTGGTCGGAGCTGCACCCAGCAACAACGTCATCCGCGACCATACGCCACCGTCGCCGACACCAACCACCGAAACATGTGTGGCTAGGTGGTATTTGAAACGGGTGATCTATCAACGTTAATTGCTCACCTGTGACTTGGACTTCCGGAAATTTAAACTACCAACCTCCCTCGACGAAGTTCATCGCTCACCTGTGACTTGGACGCCGCAGGTCACTGCAGCTCGTAGCATTCTCAAGCACAAACGCCGACTTCAAATCAACCCCACCCCTAAGAGGCACGGGTCCTGTACAGGTTCGGCCTCGTAATGCGTTGATTTGGTCTGGATCACAACGAATTTCCAGGCAATTCCTAGCATAACAGCGCAGATGCGTCGCTTTCAATCATGTAGAGACGAATCCGACAGGGAGGAAAACTGATCGGAGCGAAAAATTCACATAGAAATTAAGAGAAAATGGACTAACCCTGGATCTAGAGGGAGAATCGAGAGAGAAGAGACGATGAACGCTACAGCGGGTGAGTGGGAGTGGGCGGTCTAGGTTGGCACAAGGCAGACCAGACAGTTATAATACGCGCCTGCTCACTGGCATGGGGCTATAGGCTTATTATAGGAGCATAGAGGCACGCACGGACGGCCCCAACACGCACAGACTTACATGCATATAAGGCACGGTTTTGTTTCTGTTTTTGAAATTTTCTCAGTGGGGCCTTCACTGAGACAGGTTGTGCACGTCCATGACGCACGACCATGCTTCTGTTTTTCGAAGTATTTTTCCCTAGTACGGTCTCTCTGAGAGACAAGGACGTGAAGCCACGGTGCGCATCGTCGTGTAAGGATAAGAATGAGACGCACGGAAAGGCCTCTGTATTCTAAATGTACGTGCGGACGACGTACAGACGTCTTTTGTGTTCTCCTAGTTGTTTTCGAATGACATGGTCATTCCTAGTTGTGTTCTCCTAGTTGATTTCGCATGACACGGCCATTGCTAGTTGTGTTCTCCTAGTTGTTTCCGCATGACACGGCCATTCCTAATTATGTTCTCCTAGTTGTTTTCGCATGACACGGCCACTCCGAGGGACAGTGGAGTGAAGCCACGGTGCGCACGGTTATCCAAGGAGAAAATGTAGTGAAGTGCCTCATTTTTCGTAACACTTTAAGTTGCTTGTGTCAGTGTTCTGGGAATGGGGGTCCCCAGACTTGACTGCCTGCGGCCTGCAGCGTGGCTCAAAGGGGGGCCCAGCACGGCCCATCTTCATCAACACAGACCCAAGACCCTCGCGAGGGGCCAAGCCTTGCGGGGCGGACGACACGGAGCTTCCTCAGGCACAGCCTCATCAGGCTGGCTCGCGAGGAGGCGGAGAGATCAAGGCGGGGTACCTCACGAGGTGCCCGTGACGCAAGCCATGACGGCCAAGGGCGCCAGGCGGGTGCCAGCCCGCGCAGTGTCCTCCTTTCCCCTTTGGTGCAAAGGGGGCAAGCGCAGCCGCGGAGTACCGAGGCATCAGGCAAAGGTTGCCATTTCGGTGCAACAAGACCGAGACCAGGAGGACTGCAAGACGGAGGTCATTGTGGAGCCCAAGACGGCGTCACCACCAGAGCTTTGTGCAGGCGAAGACCACTTTTGTCAGGATAGCTGGTACTAGCTATCCCCCTTCAAATTAGCCCGCCACTGTTGGCTCCCTTCCCGCTCGATATGGGAAGAGGACCAGGGCCTCTATAAATAGGACCAGCCACCCACAGGATCGAGAGGGAGGTTGGGAGAGAGGCATCATCAATCGAGGAGAGAGAGAGAGAGAAGAGGGTGACTGGATTCCTCCCAGCAGTTCATCGCCCCAGCCAAGAACAGACCCTCGCAAGGCTGTTCTTCCTTGTATTGTTCATCACCATCAGCCCAAGAGGCAATCCACCACACCACACACTGGAGTAGGGTATTACACCACAACAGTGGCCCGAACCAGTATAAACCCTGTGTCTCTTGTGTTGTTCTTTCCATAGCTTAGATCTTAGTGAAGCGGAGGGGTGCAGGTAGGTAGGAGGCGAAATCTCCGTGCGCACCCCAGTGTTCGAACCTCAAGGGTCTGCCGGAACCCGAAATCCGACATTTGGCGCGCCAGGTAGGGGTGCACCGGAGTTTTCTCTTCCGCCACCGCCACAGCCTGCCTCACGATGAGTAGCGCGTCACCCGCTCTGGCTGCCGGCGCCAGCACGGGGGCCAGGGGGCTCCGAGCCCTGGCCCCAGCCCTGCAACGGGTACGGTGGCCGGACAAGTTCAAGCCAATGACGCCGCCGCGCTACGGCGGCGCGACAGATCCACTGGCCTTCTTGCTGGCGGGCGAGGAGGCCCTCCTTGAAGCCGGAGGTGACGATAGGGTCGTGGCCAACTGGCTCCCCATGGCCCTCACCGGCGCTCCGTGCACATGGCTGCTCCACCTGCCGGCAGCCTCCGTGGCCTCCTGGGAAGATGCCCGCAGCTTCTTCCCCGCCCATCGCGCTACACCAACACGCCTGGTCGTCGCGGCCCTCCTGGGCGGCTCGCAGGCGCCACCTACAAGTCACCACATCAAGCCGATCATCCGCCGGGTCAGTGCCGCTTCCACGCGGCAGGGGGCTCTCCCGGACCGGGCGGCGCCCAAGGCCGGCCTGACCTTCAGCTCGGAGGACCACCCCTCCAACTCGGCCTGCTCAGGTGCGCTCCCCATGCTGTGCACCCCCACCATCTGCCAGGTGGCCGTCACCAGAACTCTCATCAATGGCGGTGTGGGCCTCAGCGTGCTCCCGGTCGAGGCCTTCAACCTCCTCTGCATACCCCTGGAATGGCTGCAACCCAGCCGGCCCTTCTCAGACGTTGGGGGCGGGTCATCCAGCTCCTTGGGACAAATCCGGCTCCCAGTAACCTTCTGCACCTACAACAACTTCCGCACGGAGCTGGTCAACTTCGACATCGCCCCCATCAGCCTCCCCTACAACGCCATCCTCGGCTACCCAGCGCTGGCCCAGTTCATGGCCATGACGCACCCGGCATACAACCTCATGAAGATTCCCAGGAGCAACGGTGTCCTCACCGTGCACGGGGACACCGGGGATGCGTTGCGGGTGCTCAAGCACGCCTTCAAGACGGCGGCGGCGGTACAGCCCGCCGACTTGGAGACCCCCGAGCCCAAGGGGGCTGCACCCGCCAAGAAGAAACAATTGTTCACCCAAGACAAGGCAGGAACCAAGCAGATACCCGTCGATGAGGACGGGTCCACCAACGCCACTTTCACCATAGGCGCCAACCTCGAACCCGAGCAGGAGGAGGCCCTGGTCGGGTTCCTGCGTGCAAACAAGAAGGTATTCGCTTGGGAGCCTGACCAGTTGGCAGGGATCCCTAGGAGTGTAATCGAGCATCACCTCAACGTGTGCCCCAACGTGCGCCCTGTGAAGCAGAAGGCTAGGCGGCAGTCCACAGAAAAGCAGGCCTTCATCGTCCAAAAGACTCGCAAATTAGAAGCCGCTGGGGTCATTCGCGAGGTCCGATACCTGGATTGGTTGGCCAACCCTGTCGTTGTGCCAAAGAAGGGAGGGAAGGAGCGCATGTGTGTCGACTTCACCAACCTCAACAAAGCATGCCCGCAAGATCCGTTCCCGCTCCCCCGCATCGACCAGATCATCGATTCCACCGTGGAATGCGACCTGCTATGCTTCTTGGGTGCCTTCTCTAGGTATCACCATATCAAGATGGTGGTAGAAGACGTTGAAAAGATAGCCTTCCTAACCCTGTGTGGGGTGTACTGCTACACCTGCATGCCATTCGGGCTGCGTAATGCAGGGGCGACCTTTCAGCGGCTGATGCACATCACCTTGGGCCCACAGCTCGGGAAGAATGTTGAAGCTTATGTCGATGACATTGTGGTAAAGTCTCGGGAGGCCAGAACCCTGATGCAAGACCTGGAGGAAACCTTCGCGAGCCTCAATGCAGTGAACCTACGGCTCAACCCAGAGAAGTGTGTGTTCGGAGTCCCCTCGGGCAAGCTCTTGGGTTTCCTCGTGTCCCACTGAGGCATCGAGGCTAACCCGGAAAAGGTTAAGGCGGTGGAAGACATGAGCCCGCCAAAGACCCTCAGAGAAATGCAGAAGCTCACTGGGCGCGTGACAGCGCTAGGGCGCTTCATCTCCAAGTTGGGGGAACGAGCGCTGCCCTTCTTCCAGCTAATGAAGAAAAAGGGGGCCTTTGAGTGGACTGAATAGGCCGACAAGGCTTTCCAGGATCTCAGGAGATACCTGACCAGCCCACTGGTCATGGTGGCTCCGCGCCCTCAAGAGCCCCTGGTGCTTTACCTCACCGCCACTTCCTACTCCGCTAGCGCAGCCCTGGTGGCGGTTAGAGAGGAGCGTCGAATCAAAACCGCGGCAGCAACCCGGGACAAGGCAGAACAGGAACAAGGAAGGCCCACAGAAACCGCCACCGCGGCTGAGGAGGATTAGCCGCTGCAGAGGAGTGCACCGGAGGCGAAAGAGGCCCCTCTCCCAGATGGCTAGTCTCAGGAGGCCTCATCGCCTCAAGGGGCGCCATGGTCTCCGAAGGGAGCCGCCAGCACTGACGCACCCAACCTTGTTGAGCACCCAGTGTACTTCGTGAGCACGGTGTTGCGGGATGCAAGGGCTCGGTACCCCATGCCTCAGAAGCTCCTCCTCGCGCTACTGGTGGCCTCGCGCAAGCTGCGGCACTATTTTCAGGGTCACCCCATCAAGGTCGTCTCGTCATACCCCCTGGAGAGAGTGCTCAGGAGCCCTAACTCAGCTGGAAGGGTCGCTGAGTGGAACATAGAACTGCAAGCATTTCAGCTTGAATTCAGCACGACCAGAGTCATCAAGGGAGCAGCATTGGCGGATTTTGTGGCAGAATGGACGGAGGCACCAGGCCTCAAGGCCGACGAGGATCGATCCCTCTCCCCGGGAAGCGAGGCGCTTGAAGGTTGGGTCATGTACTTCGATGGGGCGTTCTCCAGGAATGGCACTGGGGCCGGGGCGGTGCTTATATCGCCCACTCAGGACAAGCTCTACTACGCTGTGCAGCTCTGTTTCCAGCAAGGTGAAAAGGTCTCCAACAACATAGCAGAGTATGAAGGTTTAATAGCGGGCTTGAAGGCCGCAGCTGCCCTGGGGGTGAAATGCCTCACCATCAAGGGCGATTCGCAACTCCTTGTCAATTTCTCCAACAAGGTGTATGAGCCGAAAGATGAGCACATGGAAGCCTACCTTGCGGAGGTCCGCAGGATGGAGAAGCAGTTCTGGGGGTTGGAGTTGCAGCATGTGCCCCGTGGCACCAATCAGGAGGCCGACGACATCGCCAAACGGGCGTCCAGGCGGTTACCTCAGGAGCCTGGCATTTTCGAGGAGCGGCTCTTCAAGCCCTCAGCCCTGCCGTCATTGTCGAACACGGCTCAGCCTCGGGAGGAGCTCCCCCAGCCACCTGCCTCAGGAGCTCCGGCCTATGGCCCGGCCTCAGGAGCACGCCTGCTCCTGACGATGGAACCTCAAGAGGGATGCTGGATCACGGAGCTCCGGAGTTACTTAACACAAGGGACCCTGCCGGAGAAGGAGGAGGAAGCGAAGCGAGTGGCACGCCAGGCCACGGCATACTGCATCAAGGATGGAGAGCTCTACCGGAAGCGACCAAACAATGTATCCCTGCGCTGCATCTCTAGGGAGCAAGGGAAGGAACTGCTGGAAGATATACACGGCGGAGACTATGGACATCATTCATCATCACGGACCCTCGTCGGCAAGGCGTTCCGCAGTGGGTTTTATTGGCCCACCGCACTCAATGACGCCGTCGAACTAGTAAAAGCTTGTGAGGCCTGCCAGTTCCACGCCAAGCAAATCCATCAGCCAGCAGGAGGCCTGCAGACTATACCCCTCTCGTGGCCATTCACAGTCTGGGGGCTGGACATCTTGGGCCCGTTTCCTCGGGCGCCAGGGGGCTACCGCTACCTCTATGTCGCCGTGGACAAGTTCACCAAGTGGGCTGAAGTAGAGGCTGTCCGCACCATTCCCGCGGGTTCCGCGGTTAAGTTCATCAAGGGCATCGTGAGCCGGTTTGGGGTGCCGAACCGCATCATCAGGGACAACGGTTCGCAGTTCACCAGTAACCTCTTCAAAACATACTGTGCTAACCTTGGAACGCAGATATGCTACGCTTCGGTGGCGCACCCCCGAAGCAACGGCCAAGCCAAGCGAGCCAACGCGAAGGTCCTGAGGGGCCTCAAGACTAGGACGTTCAAGAAGAAGCTGGAGGCCTGCGGCAGAGGTTGGTACGACGAGCTTCAGTCCGTGTTGTGGTCCATCCGCACAACCGCGACCAAGCCGACTGGAGAGACCCCGTTCTTCCTGGTCTACGGAGCCGAAGCGGTCCTCCCTCACGAGGTCAGACGTCGCTGCGCACGGGTCCTGGCGTTCGACGAGGCGCAGCAGGACGCCATGCGGGGGATGGACCTCGTGCTGGGGGAGGAACGTCGCCGAGAAGCCGCGCTGCGAGCGGCGAGGTACCAACAAACACTGCGGCGATACCACTGCCGCAACATCCGCCCCAGAACTCTCGAGGTAGGAGACCTCGTGCTCAGGCGGGTTCTCTCCAGGGAAGGGCTGCACAAGCTCTCTCCCATGTGGGAGGGCCCGTTCAAAGTTGTTCATGTTTCCAGGCCCGGCTCCGCATGCTTGGAGACTCAGGAGGGAGTGCCGGTCCAGAACGCATGGAACATCCAGCACCTCCGGAGGTTCTACCCCTAAAAAGGCCCAGAGCCTGTGAAGAAGGCGAATGCCTGTGAAGCTGTCGCGTTTTGGAAAAGGCCCAGAGCCTGTGAAGAAGGCGAATGCCTGTGAAGTTGTCGCGTTTTGGAAAAGGCCCAGAGCCTATGAAGAAGGCGAATGCCTGTGAAGCTGTCGCGTTTTGGAAAAGGCCCAGAGCCTGTGAAGAAGGCGAATGCCTGTGAAGCTGTCGCGTTTTGGAAAAGGCCTGGAGCCTGTGAAGAAGGCCAATTCCTGTGAAGCTCGCCGCCCGTGACACTCTCAAATAATAATGAGTTGGGGCTGTACACGCCCCGGAGTCTCAGGAGCGCCGGCCTCAGGCCCTGGGGCTCCCTCCCACGCCCAGTGGCAGCACTTATCTCCGCGCTAGTGAGAAGACGTCGAAGACTAGATTAGGTGCCGGACGCGGCTTTTCATTTGCTTTCCGCAGTTGGCTTATTCCTTCTCGTTCGAAGTTTTATTGAAGTTGTTGCCATCTTTGGCTTGTGGTTCTTCGACTTTTCACTCTCCTGCCTCGATTTCTCTTATGCAAGGCCTCGCGAGGGGGGGACAGCCGAGCGCCCTCGCGAGTGTTCCTGTCCTAGTCGTTCAAAGGGTTCGCGACCTGGGTCCATTACAGGAGCACCCCTCCAGTCCGTGCCCCACGGTCACCGCGACACGAACACAGGGCCTGGGTCGGTCGCCCCCTCCCCCCCCCCCACGGCTGGGGCCGGGAACTATCCACGCGCGGGCACGCAGCCGGAAGGCACGATAACGGAATCAAAACGATGATTAACAGCAATAACCCAAACACGCCCCCACGGGGCTCCATGGGGCTCCAAACGATGATTAAGAGCAGAAAGGCCCAGGATTTCTGTTATCTATCTGAATTTGATTTCCGATAGTGAGGATGAAGTTCATGAGGAGGACGATGGTGAGGATTCAAATGATGATGAGAACCCACTTGATGAAGCACTCTATGCCCAAAGACTGAAGCTGAGCGGCGATGAAACATGCAACCTCTGGGACATGCTTCCGCTACATGAAGACTATGTCGGGATGCCATTCGTGACACGCCTCACAAGGACGAATGTTAAACAGCATATCATGGTATGTTACTTACTGTGGTAATTACACGATATGCATGCTTAATAAGTGTACTAGTTGATATGATATGCATGTTGTAGTACTGTGATATATTCTTATGTAGTGTAGTAATATGCGATGGTGTGGTTAGTGTACGTAGTAAACTAATGGTATGCTTAATTACTGTAGTAATTTGATGATTAGCGTCTAGTGTAGTGATGCGATGATATATATGCTCAGTGTTGAATCCAATGATATATGTGTCTTCAAGTGTATGATTTGCTCATAATTGCACGTGACATGCTCATATATCATACCAACTATTTTCAGAAATTACCTAAGAGGTTATCTGTTAGTTGTGGCATCAAGACGCATGAAGAAGGCATGGCTGCTGGACTACGCCTTACCAGAACGGGCTCCATCACCACCTGTGCCTACGCAGTGGACACGGACGGTCGCATTGTCTTCAACCGGGCGGGGTGGAAGAAGTTCCTTCATGGCAAGAATCTTCAGGTAGGTCAGGGCATCCTACTCACTGTTGCGAACACCCGTCACCATGACTTGAGGATGATGATCACCATCAACCTCATTTAGAATTGGCTGGGCCATGTTTCGATGTGAAATGAACTTGGTATGTTAGCTCTTGTTTCCAAGTACTTGCCGTGTATTACCATACCTATTGAAATGAACTTGTTATGTTTCGGGCTTGTTTTGTTGTTGCCCCAGCGGTTATTTGAGACTTCCTTCAACTTGAAATTGTCTTGACTTGTTGGATGCTTGGTGTTGTTGCTTTATTTGAGACTTCCATCAATCCTATTGATGAGAAGGCAAAGGCGAAGCTCGCCCTTCAGTACGACACATACGTTATGACAATCTCAAGCTGGACACAGGCAGGGCATGAAGCGCTCAAAGGCATGGTCGGTAGTATTATTACATAGACTCACGCTAGCCCGTGACTCTATCAGACGGAGATGCACAGGCATTTGGCCCACGGAGCTAAACCTCTGTCTTACGCAAAGGCATCGTGTGGTATAACATAGAGTCATGTTCGCTTCTGTCTGTTTTCCAAATTATTCTGTCGACTCGTTTAGACAGAGAGGCACGGGTGAGAAGCCCATCGAGGCATACTTTAGTATTAGAGAGAGTCACGTTCATGTGTTTGTTGCGCAAACCGAACAGAACTGGGTTCTGATATGAACACTCGTTGTTTACTTTGTGAGGCAATGAGTGGCAAATTAGGGAGATGCTATTTTTGAACCTTTGTCTTACACACAACCACAGACGTTTTCTCTGTGAGGCACGGAATGGCCTATGCGAGGGGCGCTGTTTTTAAAATCTTATTTTCCTTGTATTTAAAAGCACGGACTTGAACTCCCTATGGACACGCTTCCGTATTAAGTTGTGTCATGCTTCTTTCTTGATGTTACATATATTATTCGATATAAAAGGCGTACATGTTCGTGGCTATCTATATTTCCTTGTATTTAAAAGATAGCGACGACACACTTTTAAACAAAGCACAAGCACAGTGGTTCCACGACAAGCACATCTCAATTTGCATAAACGGCACTGTCGTGACTCTACGGGGCGTTATGTTCTAGGTTGTGCACCATGTTTCCACCCAAACGTTCACCACAGGGTCATGGACATACACAAAGGAAGTGTCGTGCTGTGATAACAGACGCACAGTCTTACAGGTACAAGAGGCACGAGGAGGCATGTAGATTAACATCACCACAAATGAAACAGGCTATACATGCGCACGCATACAGAGAGATGCATAAAAGTGGACTACAAGAGATAAACTAAGTTGGTAATACTAAACGACCGATGGTATTAATTAACAATGGAAATTAACGACAGGCATACGATATTAGAGTCAAATTCATAGTAGAGCACAGACAATAAATAGAAGTCCTGATCATGATAGATCGACTGGGTCACTGGAAACTCAAAAGTAGTAGTAGCTAGCATAAGTATATAGAACTTGCCTACAAGCATGTGGGATGTGGCTTGCAGCAAATGAACAAAGAGCCAAGGCAATGACCTAATCAAGGTGCCCGGGCTTGTGCCCTTGATGGTCCAGAGGTTGGACGAGAAATGGGGGCGGCGGCGGCGAGGTGGATGCGCTCCTGAACGAGCTTCGCCAAACTTTGCCTGTGGTCGAAGTAGGCCGCCATGCTCGACTCGTGGACGGCGTTGCAGCTGTCCTCGTGAACAATCTGTCCATAGATCTGGCTGAACTTGTCGATGTCATCATGCATGTTGAGGCGCTGCGCGGCGAGAGCGACCTCCAGGTGTTCCTCCGGCGGAGTCCTGACCGGGAGCTGCAGGGCCATCAGCACACGAAAGAGATCGTTCCCATGGAGGCCGGTGAGCCGGGTCGCGGAAGCTGAGGCGGAGGCTCGGTCTTTACGGAGGCGACGCATGGAATGGAGGCGAGCAGTCAGGTCCTTCACCTTGCTGTTAGCGAAGATGAACTAGTGAATGAGGTCTTCCAGTGCACCCTTGAGCTAGGCGGCGAAGCTGGCGTCAAAGAAGGAACGCGCCGTGGCGGACATCAGCAGAACCTGGAGGGGCTGCAGCGCGTTGGGCTGCTGGTTGCTCTCCCTGAACACCTCGATAAGACGTACGGTGGTCGCCTGAATCGCCTCCATCGCCGATCTCTCACCGTCTCGCTCTTGCTCTGATGGCCAGATACTTGGATCGGAGTAGAAGAAGATGGATGGTGACGCTTTTAAGCAAAGCACAAGCACAGCGGTTCCACGACAAGCACGTCTCGATTCATAGAAACAGCACTGTCATGTTTCTACAAGACACTATGTTCTAGAGTGGGAAGCGTGTTTCCACCCAAAATGTTCACCACGGAGTCACGGACATGCACAAAGAAAGTGTCGTGCAGTGATAACAAATGCACAGTCTTACAGGTACAAGAGGCACGCCCGCCTCTGTATTGCAAAATACCTTACCTAACGAGTTATTTGGAGAGGCAGGGCCGTAACATCACACGTGACTGCGTATTCCAGATGATTTTAGTCGCTCGCTCAATTCACAAAAGGAAATCCAAACATACAGACGGTGCACAAAAACATGAAAACTTGATAGTTTTTTGAGCTTGTAAGTTGCTTGACGGCTGAAGATCACAAAAACAAGTTCCTGACAACCTTACAGACAATGGATAAAGTACAAGCTCGAAGTCCAAACTAGAAAGCACGCAACAACACCTATCTCTGACAGCCGGATAACCATGTTCAACATCCACATGTCAATGGATCCGGCAAATCCATGATTGGACACTGGTTTGTCCAGATGTGTACTTTTAAATCCAAGTTCATATGCCTACAATACCCTGACAATATAAGACGAGCACGTCTAGAAGCCTTGTTGCCCCATTGAAGCACCTCTTCTTGATGTTCATAAAATCCTTCAGTGATGTTCTCTGGGGGGAGAGAAACTTGAGCCTCATAGTCTCTAACTCCTTTGCGTTCTGAACAAAGAACTTTGCAAATTCAATGTTTTTGTTGCAGTGTACATATTTTTCCAGCATTACTGTCTTCAGGCGTATGTCATGCTGTTTCAGAAACACCCGATGCTTGTGGCGCCACTTATTTGTTACACCTTCCTCGCGGCATACTCCTCCATGAAAATGCATGAAGAGTGAGAATACTCGAGGAGTATAAAAGGAGGTAGAGGCCTCAAATGTAGTACGCTGTGCATTGTATGTGCTTTCAATGTCTCTGGATATCGTTACCTTGATAAACAGGTTCTCTAGGCTAGGAAAGCATCGCATCAAGGCAACAACCTTGTTCAGATTTAATGACATGTGGATAAGCAGGGTCTTCACAGATTTAATCGACATTGATAGGCTGACTACATACAAAGCCTGCGACAAGCACAAATCATAAAATTAGCTGGATAAAAGGTCGCGTGACATGAAACTTCGACACTGCAAGGAATGCAAGTAAAGAGTATAGTGCAAAAGGTGAGCACCTCGATAACTGTAGAGCCAAAAACAATCTTGGATTCAGGAAATCCTTCATAAAAATTACCCAAACACTCAAGCTTAGGTTCATGAAAGACAGTTATGTGCAAGTGCCGGCTCTGAATATCGTGAATCAATCGTTTAAGTGAGGGCGCATCCTCAACAACGAGTTCACCATTCTCACAAAGGATACAGATGACTTCAACTTTGCCTGAGTTTATTATGATGCAGTGGTCCAAGTTATTGCAAACAAGCAGGAGCCACTCGAGGGCAGGGCAACCATGGCTGACTATGCTTTGCAGTGAGACGTCTGATATATCAACTTCCAAAAACGAAAGCCTCTTGAGGAGTGGAAGTTTAAATGATCGTGCATACTTGTCAGGTATCTGGCAAAGAACAAATGTGATGGTGTGCAGTGAGGAGGAAAACAGCAGCGTGGAAGTCGGCGGTGAGGGCGCAGACGAAGAGATTTCATGTGGTAGTGTGATGGTTTTTCCAACAAAACCTGGGAACATGTAATAGAACTCGAGAACCTGGAGATTCTTCAGTCTTGGGGATCAAAGCCAAGCGTCAAATGTAGAGGGTCTGCAGTGGAGGTAGCACGCCGGAATGCAGAGACGATGAACTGTGCCACCATGACCAGAGAGGATGGCTTCCGGAAGGCACGAACCATCAATGTGAGGTTGAAAACTACACCGAGTTCCAAAATATCTAATGCGAATGACATCCTTACTGGGGAGCATGGACAATACGTCGATATGAATGTTTCTAGGGGCTTAAAAAGACGTGGGACAGGGATCTCACTGCAGTCGAGATTCAGAGGAGCGGCGCACCATAAAGGACGCCATCGATGTGCGAGCATTTGAGTCCGAACGCCTTCCTTAGTGAACAGACGGGAGATCGCCTCACCGAGGATGGCGTCCGGGAGATCGCTGATGCGATCGGGACCAGACTGCTCTTCTTGATCCTCGGATCCGGTAGGCGCACCCTTGCCGCTTCCAGCCGCTACTACCAAACCACCAGAGGAAGGGGTCACCGATCCCGCGAGCCTCGCCCTCTTGGCGCTCGGGGCACCGGAGTAGACCTCCATCTCCGTCTCCATTGCTGGGATCGCGCCGCCTGCGAGCGCCACTATCTGTGGCGTGGATCTGGACAGACGGTAGATCTGGAGAAATGGACTAGCCTGTCCATCCAGGAAACGACTTAAATACGGGTCCAGATTAAGTCAGGAGTTAAGTATTTAACCCGGGCCCTGCTGACTTGCTACATGTAGTACTTAACCCGGGCCCACAAATCGCATGTCATGTAATTATCCAGAGTCACCTTCGTGTCTTGTGTTCCAAATGCATCTGTTGACTATATTACCAGGACAGGCACGGTCGGGATGTCGAGGGAGGCATGCGTGTGTTTTACGTGGAGCCACGTTCGTGCGTTGATTGTGGAAACACAACGTTTCGACGGGCGTCTCCACCTACTCGGGTGTGAACTCCACGTGGCACTGCCACGGAAACCCAAGGGTCCGACGGACGTCTCCTCCGGTGATGTCGCTCTAGCTCGTCGCCCGAGGCCAGGCTCCGGCTATTTATGGCGGACGGATGGAGTTTCAAAACCCTAGCCACATACTCTTCCATCCTCTGCCCGCCGCCAGGCCATTCATTCCTCTTGGTGCTCTCTATCCTCGCCCTCTCCGCCATGGCTGGTTAGGAGGAGACTACTGCGGAACCCAGTGTCCAGACACTGCAGGAGATCCAAGCTGACAAGGGCTCCTTATCTGTAAGTTCACTCTGCTTCCACTTCATTCGTTTTTTATTTCCTTCGGCTACTTGGTTTAGTTGTGAAACGTGAATAAGCCAGACGGAGTCTCGAACCCCTAGCCACATCCCCTTCGTCCTTTTGTGCGCCTCTAGGCCATCCACCCCTCTTGCACTTCTCTATCCTGACACTCTCAGCCACGGCTGTGCAGAAGGAGACTCCTCTAGAGTTCCATGTCCAGTCGCAGGAAAAGATCTCGGCTGGCGAGGGTTCCTCATCTGTTAGTTCGCTCTGCTTCGGCTTCATTCATTTTTTCTTTCTTTCGGCTACTTGATTTAGTTATGAAACATGTGTCATTGTGGTGAGCTTCGTCCTGATGTTCATGAGGGTGCGTCCTGCCATCAATCTGACATCTTCTCCTTTGACCAGATGAAGAACTTGTTCAATGCTGTGGAAGACTTCCTGAAGATATCAACGAAGTTGGACAAAGAGAACAATGCCGTCATTGCACTTCTGATGCGTGAGAAGGCGCAGCTCGAACTTCAGCGCGACGAGCTGAAGCTGCAATCATACATTATGAAGAAACATATCGAGGAACTTCGCGCCGAGCAACCAAAAAAGAAGTCTCGCCGAACTAAGCAGACAGCAGCGACCCTGATCCTCGTATCTGAAGTTGTTAAGCAGTGCACTAAAAGTTTCTTATTTTGTCTTCCGTTACCTTGTGTCGTCAGTAACTTTGATAATAAGTGTGTTTTACTTTCCTGGGTCACGTTCATTCCAAGTTTATGGCTACAGATGAACATTAACGTAATGTCCAGTTCTAGAGACGTTGTTTTTAAAAAGCACGGATGTGAAGTCTCTGCAGCCAACATTTTTGAACCAACTAGAGTCATGTCTTGTGCACACATGAAGGCACGGACATTCCTTCCTTTCTTTGATCAGTGTTTCGGGTTACAGGAAGGCATAGTCGGTGGTATTACATAGAGTCACACTAGCCAGCGACTGACGGACACGCACGGGCATTTAGTGTTAAGGGTCACGGGCACGAGCATAAAACACTCAAAGGCATGGTCGGTTGTATTACGAACACGAACTCTTGTTAATAAAAGTTCAAAAGATATGAACTCTCTACGAACACAATTGTGTACTCAGTTGGGTCACGCTTTTTTCTTGATGTTACGTATATTATTCGATAGAAGCGTGGAGGTTTGTCGATGTATGTGTCATAGTGTTAAGGTTCACAGGCATGGGAGTACAGTCCTCAAATCATGGTATTGTATTATATAGAGTCACGCTCGCCTGTCTTTGTGTTCTGAATGATTTCGTCCACTCGATCAGACGAAGAAGCATGGTCGTTAAGCCCACAGAGGCAAAGCTTTGTCTTACGCACAGCCACATTCGTTTTCTAATGGCGCAGAACCAGCGGAATTGGTTCAGATGAGGACACCCACTGTTTACTTTGTGAGGCATGGAATGGCTTATTTGAGAGACGCTGGTCTGGTATATTGCTCGCACGGTCGTGAGTCCCAGAAAGTCATGGCTTGCCATTGTGTAGAATCACGTTAGTTTGTCTACGTGTTCCAAATGAATCCGTTGAACTGTCCGCGAGCACAGGCACCGCCATGAAGCCCAGACAGGCATGGTTATGTTTTACATGGGATCACATTCGTGCATTTATAGCGGAAACCCGCAGCAGCCGCCTCATCCTTGATTCAGTGTTCTGGTCACAGGCACGGGCATGAAGCGCTCAAAGGCATGGTCGGTGGTATTACAATGAGTCACGCTAGACTGCGACTCTATCAGAGGAAGATGCACGTGCATTTAGCCCACGGAGATGAACCTATGGCACACAGCCACAGACGTTTACTCTGCGAGGCACGGGTTAGCCTATAAAAGAGACGTTGTTTTTAAAAGCTTATTTCCTTGTATTTACATGGGATCACGTTCGTGCGTTTATAGCGGAAACCCGCAGCAGCCGCCTCATCCTTGATTCACGATCCTTTACGCACGAAGACGACTTTTTGTGTGTCAATGTTTTAGGTCACAGGCATGGTTGTCAAACAAACAAACGCATGACTTGTAATTATCCAGAGTCACCTTGGTGTCTCTTTGTGTTCCAAATGCATCCATTGACTATATTACCAGGACAGGCACAGTCGGGATGGCGATGGAGGCATGCTTATGTTCTGTGAGGAGCCACGTTCATCCGTTGATTGCGGAAACACAACATTTCGGCGGGCGTCTCCATGTTTTCGGGTGTGAACACAACGTGGTGCCGCCACGAAAACCCAAGGGTCCGACGGACGTCTCCTCCGGTGACCCCAGTCTGGCTCGTGGTTATTTAAGGCGGACGGACGGCGTCTCGAAACCCTAGCCACACCCTCTTTCTTGGACTGTACAGATCCACGCCAAAGATAGCGGCGCTCGCAGGCGGCGCGATCCCAGCAATGGAGACGGAGATGGAGGTCTACTCCGGTGCCCCGAGCACCAAGAGGGCGAGGCTCGCGCGACCGGCGACCCCTTCATCTGGTGGTTTGGCGGTAGCGGCTGGAAGCGGCGAGGGTGCGCCTACCGAATCCGAGGATCAAGAAGATCAGTCTGGTCCCGACCGCATCAGTGACATCCTGGACGCCATCCTTGGTGAGGTCATATCCCGCCTGTCCACTAACGAAGGCGCTCGCACTCAAATCCTCGCACGTCGGTGGCGCCCTGTTTGGCGCGCCGCTCCTCTGAATCTGGACTGCCGTGAGATCCCTGTCCCACGTCTTTTTAACCCTCTAGATCAAGTACATTTCGAGTTGGTCACCGCGAACTCCGCCACACCGGAGGAACTCGTCCGCGTAACCTACACTGGAACTTTTTTAGAGGAGAACATGTCGGTGAAGATAATTCCTATGATGATTCGTACCTTCCAGAGGCCATCCTCTCCGGGCGTCAGAGTGCAGTTCGCCGCCTGTGCATTCCGGCGTCCTACCTCGACTGCAGGCACTCCACGGTCAACGACTGGCTTCGATCCCCAAGACTGAACAATCTACAGGTGCTCGAGTTTTACTACCTGTTCCCACCATGCTTGAGACAACATGACATAGGGCCATTCTCATGCCCTTCACTCATGCCATCACCACCAGCATTAAACCCTCAGATTTCCTCCTCTCTCCAAACCATCGCCTTTGCTCTTTGCAAGTTACCAGACAATTATGCACGGGTGCTTAAACTACCACTGCTCAGGAGACTCTCGCTAGTAGATGTTGATGTATCAGACGTATCATTACAAAGCATCATCAGCTCTACTTCTCCTACACTTGAGTCTCTGCTGCTTGTTTGGACAGTCAGGCACCATTCCATCAGAATAAACTCACCTAACCTTATAAGCATCGGCATTTCTGGTTACTATGGTAAAATTGTTATAGAAGATGCCTCGTCACTTCAACGATTGCTTTATGATGGTGATTGCAAAAAGTTGCGGGTAGTTATCACCTCTGCACCTAAACTATAGGTCATGGGCAAATTATCAAATATTTTCTGTGAATCCGGCATCACAAATGACCGTATAATTATTCAGGTACTGACTTTCAACAATACTTTCACCTCCATTCATTTGGTACGAACAAGTTCCATGCAATTCAACCTTTACTCTACTAATATTATGTTTTACTCTACATGAAGTGTTTGCCGACAGTAAGCACATCTACAGCGGTTCATTCCATCAAGACGTTGTCTATCAGCATGGATTATGACCTGCACGCAGTCTTTTCCTTGGTGGAACACTTACGAAGCTTGGAAAACTTGTATATCGAGGTGATGCTTCTCACACAAATTGTAAAACACATACCATGCATGGTGCAGAACTCCATTCAACAAAAGGAAAACTTGTATGTAATGGACAAAGGTGTATATAATCATGGACGAGTACTAGGACAAAACTAAAAAAGAAAGCTTTTATTACAACAGAGGTTACAGACTTATTCCTTCCAGCAGAATCACTCTTTATCGAGCTTAACCATTTCAAATATTCATGTTTATTCAGGAAATAACCTCTAATGAAGAAACTCTTGGGAACGACTATTCTTGCAAGCACCATCATGACGTTCGTTTGAAGTCACTAACGCTGGAAAGCTATGTTCAACGCGACAAAAGCATTCGATTTGCAACATTCTTTATTCTAAACGCAGCACAGCTGCAGACTATGAGGATCAAGTTTCTTCTTCAGGAACACTTCATGGAGGAATTCTACAAACAACAACAAGACGTGCTTCAGTGGGACAAAAAGGCTTCTAAACATGCTTGCCTTAGGTTGTCGCCAAGTTGCAACCATGGGAACTTGGATCTAAGGCACGCATGTGTTGAGCACCTGGATTTAAAGGATCCATTCATTTGTAAGTGCTGAAAACAGTGCTGGAATTAGATGTTCCCGCCACTTTCTGGTTTGGAATTTATGTAGGTGTGCTGAAACAATGCCCGTACCTTTTTTGCTCAATCTGTAACCTTACCAACAGCAAACTCGGTATTTCGGTAGATGGCTAAACGGTCTTTTGCTCATGCCGTACATTTCATTAACTAAAAGGGCTTCAAGTCTCTGCATCCATGGCTATGTACATTTGTGACTTTCTGTGTTTCAGTGATAAGGGTCACAGGAAAGGGCGTCAAATCCGCAAAGGCATCGTGTGGTATTATATAGAGTCATGCTTGCTTGTGCTAGTGTTTGTGTTCCGAATGATTCAGTGAACCACGGTTTGTCAGCAAACACACATACGATAATGATTTTGTAGAAAAGTGATTCGAGACGCACTGTTCTACCTGTCACACAGGCACGACCATGGCAAACGCACGGTTTGACACGAACCACACAACGGCCGTGAAGTGATACGACAAGCACTGTTCTACATGCCACACAGGCACGCCCGTGATTCCATGTGCTTCACTAGCACGTAAAGACGTAATTCTTTCACGGGAAACGGCGGAAATCTACTGCCAAGCACTAGCACTATATGCATTTGTAAAACAGAAACGCAAACACAACCGTGACCCATTATGTTTGAAATCTTTGCATCACAGAAGCACCGCGTGAAGGCACATGAAGTACAGTTGGACACGCATCGCAAGCACGATTATGCACACGAGGTACGATTTGGCACAGTGCAGGGACAAAATTGTAGATGTCATCGCTGTTGCACGTTTTTTAAAAAGCATGGTCTTGCAATCTTTCTGTTTTAGTGTTTCAGTAATAGGGTCACAGCCACGGGCGTCGAATCCACAAAGGCATCGTGTGCTATTGAATAGAGTCATGTTCACTTGTGTTTGTGTTCCGAATGATTCAGTAGACTCGTTCAGACGGAGAAGCACGGACGAGCAGCCCATGAAGGCATACTTTAATATTAGGCAGGGTCACAATCATGCGTTTATTGCGCATGGTCGATGGTATTACACAGGTTCATGCTCGCCTGCGAGACTCGATCAGACAAAGATGCACGGGCGTCTAGCCCACGGAACTGAACCTTTGTCTTACGCACAGCCACACGCGTTTACTCTATGAAGCACAGAATTGCCTATATGAGAGACACTCATTTTAAAAGCTTATTTCCTTGTATTTAAAAGCACAGACGTGAAGTCGATACAGACACGATTTCGTACTGAATTGCGTCACGCTTCTTTCCTGATAAAGTCTCTGCAGCCATGGTTATGTGCGTATGTGACTTTCTGTATTTTAGTGTAAGGGTCGTAGACACGGGCATCAAATCCACAAAGGCATCACGTGGTATTATGTAGAGTCATGTACGACTGTGTCTGTTTTTCGAATGATTACGTCGACTCATCTAGACAGAGAGGCGCGAACGAGAAGCCCATGGAGGCATACTTGAGTATTTGGCAGAGTCACGTTCGTGCGCTTACTACAGAAACATAACAGAATTGGATTCAGATGTGAACCCTCACTGTTTACTTTGTGAGGCAATCAATGACCGATCCAAGAGACACTGTCCTTAAAAGCACGGGCAAGAACTCTCTGCAACCACGGTTCTGTACCAAAGAGCCACTGTCAAACGCATGAAAGGCATGCAACGAGGGCCACACATCTAGTAGTAGAAAAAGCACTTTATCAGCTGGCGTTGCTCCTTTTCTACGCGCACAGTAGGGTGGCTGTGAAAGGCATGTTATTCAAGCAGATAATTTTAATCACAATGCCAGCACAAGGTCAAAAGCATGGACAGTGATACAGGTACATATATAAGACAGGCACCGTTGTACATACAAGACAACACGCTTACACATGCAGCATGCATCTCTCCACTGAAACGTTAAATCTACTTTATGTCTCTTAACCTTGGTGCCACAGCATTTTACAGTCCTTTGGCTGTACAAAGCTGCAAAACCAAACATTTCCTTCATGACTGCACGCAACACAAAAACAGACAAGCCTACACACGGTGCAAATACTACAACGATAGTCTTATAAAGTTTACATAAAACCCAAGCTCAAAAGAACGCAACAACAAATAACTCCATACACCTGGTCAACTAACACAAGGCCTGATTTCAGCATCCACACCTGAACGGAACCGTCAAATCCAGGTATTCAAGACTCCTCTTTCTTAAATGCGGATGCGCGTGGCTGCAACTTGATGATAATCTAAGACGTGCACGTTTAGAAGCCCTTCTATCCCACTCCAGAACCCTTTGTTGCTTTTCGTAAAATACTCTCGTGAACTCTGCAGGAGGGAAGGTAAACTTAATGGCCATGGTCTCCAGATCCTTTGCACTAAGAACAAAAAACATCGCAAATTCAGCGTAACTCCCAGAGCGAACATAATCTTCCAGTGATACTATCTTCAGACAAAAGTCGTGATGTTTGAGAAACTGCCAGTACTTACGACGCCATTTGTTTTTTTCACCATGAGAAATCAATGATCCCTAAAATATAAATGATAGGTTGAAAATACTTAGCGTCTATAAAAAGAGATATAGACCATCAAAAAACCAAATGCAACAATTAGTACTACCACCTCTGTAATAAGAAGTTAGACATAGACTTGTTTATATGTGGATGTATCCAATAATAAATCATGTGTAGGTACGGGAGCACCAATTTCAGTCAAAATTAAGACTAGCATTTCAAAAAGGAACGAGTACTACAGAATGCAAATTTCTGAAGATCATCACCTCGACAAACAAGTTCTCCAGTTTTGGAAAGCATTGCAGCAAATCAATGACAATGTCCACCTTATAATCAATGTAGATAAGCAAGGTCTTGACAGATTGATGCATTGTTGTCCGACTGACTGCCTTAACACCCTTGATGAAAATAAACAGAAGATGGATCACAAAACTAATAGCATAAAGGTTGGATGAAATAAAACTTGTTTCCTCGCAAATAAAGTTAAGCTGGAAGTATCATAAAAACTCAATACCTCAAGACACGTCAGACGACATGGATACGGTTCAGACGCAGAGACAGCGGTTACCTCCAAGTCCTGACTCTGCATGAAGAATACTACAAAGACCAACAAATTAATAGAACAAACATCGGAACAAGTACAGCTCTGTTCCAGTATTAAGGAAAGTCAGTACCTCAAGACGCTTCGAGGGAGACACAAACACAAATTCACCCAACGTCTCCAGTTTAGGTGCAGAGACAATGGTTATCAAACAGTTGTCAACCAGACAATCAACAATCAACCGTCGAAGCGAACGGGCATCCTCAACAATGAGTTCCCCGTGTGGAAAACAAATGCCAATGCTTACAAGGTTAGACGAGTTTATTGTGACACGACGACCTCCTCTATTGCAAACAAGCAGGAGAGACTCAAGTGCAGGGCAACTAGAGTGGATTATGCTTTGCAGCGGCGTGTCTGATATATCAACCTCCACAAGTGAGAGTCTTTTCACCAGTGGTAGCTTAAGCGTCCCTACGTAATTGTCTGCTATTTGGAAAAGAGCAAAGCCGAGGGTGTGGAGAGAGGAGGAAAACCGAAACACGGACTCCCGTGCCGAGGGTGTAGTTGAAGTGCATAGATCCAATAGAGTTACCTCTTGCGTCAGAAATTCTGGGAAGAGATAATAGAACTCAAGAACCTGGATATTGTTCAAATTCCAGGATCGGAGCCACGCATCAACGATGGAGGGCCTGCACTGTAGGTAGCACACCGGAATAGAGAGGCGACTAACCAAGCCAACATGGCCGGACAGAATGGATTCCGGAAGACTGACAACAGGATTTCGATAGAGCCGCGTTCCGTAATAGCATTTACGAACGGGCTGATTGGTGAAGGCGCACAGATGAGATATGGTCTCGATATGAACTTTTTCACCATCGTTAAAAAGACGAGTGTCAGAGATCTCGCGGCAGTCGAGATTCAGAGAAGCGATGGGCCACAAAGGACGCCAGCGACGAGCGAGGATTCGAGTACGGATGCCATCCTTGATGGCAAGACGAGAAATGATCTCACCTAGGACACCGTCGACGAGATCGCTGATGCGGTCTGCACGACATCCCTCTTCTTCCTCATCGGATCGAGAGGGAGCACGGCCGCCGCTTCCATCCCCTCCGACGACCAGCACACCACCAGAAAGGGGCGTCGCCGGTGGCGCCACTCTCGACATCTTGATGCTACGAGCAGCGCTTTCCATCTCCACCTCCGTTGCTGGGGTGGCGCCGCCCACGACCAGTGCTCACCAAGGTGGATCTGGAGAAATGGATTATAGCCTATCAATCCACGAGACGCCTTAAATACCCACGACGGGGAGCGGAGGGGTCCAGATTAATTACTTCTTCTATTTTTCTTTCTGACAGAGGGGCCCAGGTTAGGTACTACTCGTAGCAACTCAATGGTAGGTGACTGCTTGAAACATTAAATAGAACCACCGCTTTCAAGGTAGGAGATGCACTGTTGCACACGCAGACCAGGCACGGGGCGTGCCCGTCCGTGTATTAATTATTTATGGCACACATTCAATAGAAGAATCTGTTTGACATCGGAAGCACGGTTCTACAGTCATCTTGCCTCTACGAGCAACAAAATTTCCCACGGACACGTTCACATTTAAGTCAATAGAAGATTCAAGGCCGTGCCTCTGCTTTGCAAATGATTCTGCTAAAACGCTCATGTCATGGCTTGTCATGTACCAGACACACGGTATGGCTTGGCATTGTCATCTACCAGACACACGGTCCTGCCTTTGGCATTGTGACGCACTGTTCTACATGCCACACAGGCATGTACAACAGTTCGTGTCTACGTTCGTGTCTCTTTGTGTTCCAGATAACTCCATTGACTCTAAAACCAGGAGAGGCATGGTATGGAGGCCCAGAGAGGAATGCTTGCGTTTTACGCGGGATCACAATTATCACAGGCACGGGAATGAAGCGCCTAGAGGCATGGTCTGTGGAATTACATAGAGTCATGCTAACCTTAGTCTTACGCACAGCCACGGGAGTTTACTCTGTGAGGCACAGAATGGCCTATACGAGAGACCCTGTTTTTAAAAGTGTATTTCCTTGTACAGGCATAAGCATGTACATACAGCATGGAGGCACGGGCGTTTACTCTGTGTTTTAGTTTCAAGGGTCACAAGCACGGGCATACAGCCCTCAAAGGTCTTCTAGTTACATAGTCACGCACAGAGGTTTTCCAATTGTATTCACAATGAGTCGGTGAAGAGGCATGGTTTATTCTTACCCGGGGTCACGATTGTGCAATTACTACGGAAACCTAATAGAAATGGACAACTGTCCGTGTTACAATTGTTTTCGTTGTAACATTTTAACTCAAATGCACGAACCGTCAAGTTTGTCAGTGTTTCAAGTCAGAGGTCACCTTCGTGTCTCTTTGTGCTCAAATGCATCTATTGATCTATAACCAGGAGTGGCAAGGTAAAGCTGCTCAGGGAGGCATGCTTGTGTTTTATGTGGAGTCACATTCGTGCGTTAATTGCGGAAAGCAAACGTGTGTGTTACAATTAAGTCACTAGAAGATTCAAGGCCGTGCCTCTGCTTTGTAGATGATTCTGCTAAAACGCGGACAAAACCAAGTGAATGAAGTGATGGCAGAACCACGGCTTTTCAAGAACGAGACACACAGTCCTGCCTTCGGCATTGTAAAGCACTGTTCTACATGCCACACACAAGCACGGCCATGATTCCATGTGCCTTAGTAGTAACAGCAAACGTCGTGAACCTACTGCCAAGCACTATATCCATTTGTAAAAACAGAAATGCAACCACAACCGTGACCCATTGTGTTTGAAATCTTTGCATCACAGAAGCACCGCGTGAAGGCACATGAGGCACGGTTGGACACGCATCGCAAGAAAGGTTATTTGAACTACTTATAGTCATGCATTCATAACAGAAGAACATGTGTTAGAACAGGCGAGGCATAGTTACCACGAAAGCCACGGTTATGCAGCCCAAGAAGCACAACCCAGATTATGTGCTTAAAAACGTATTCGTTCCATAACGGCGGGCGTGACCATGCAACCGTGAGAGTCATGGTTGAACACTCAGCGGTGGCATGGCCGTGGCTGCCTGTGCCCTTAGGTTAATTTTATCTCTCTGTCACGCAACAGAGAAGCATGCTTGTATGCTTATGACATCCACGTGCAAAAACCGAGGCGGCTGCGGAAAATAACAAGGAAACCTGTGCCTCTGATATTTTCGTCCGCAGAGTAAAAAAACATAAAGAAGCAAAAGGCGTTATTATTTAAATTTGTTTTGTTTCTATAACTGTAGCAAATTAACTTACAACCCATTCTTATAACCACAACACAAGAAAATAAACAATCCCAACCAATTTCTTGCTATTACATCGCTCCACGTGCGGCCTTGTTTTTGAATGTTCAACGATCCATACTTCCTTCCCGACCCTTGTGCAAACCGACCCTTCTGTGTAGCTATTCAACCTATTTACCTGTAAAATTAATATTCATACATAAAAACAAAGTGAAAGATTGCAGTCATCACTATTTTTTCCTCACGTCCTGTTTAAGCTGCATTATTACCTTTCAATTTTTCTACTCGTACTGTTCTACGGTACCAAAAAGTCTCCACTCAGACCTTTCCTTTCTGGAAATGGACTGCACAGATTCCGTGCCTTGTCCCGGGCTTCCCTGCACGCATTCTGTGTGCCTGGCTTGTGTCATGTTTGATTCTGGCGTAGATGCAAGACTTTGCTAAATGCTCCCTGCTGTCAGTGGGGTCGTTGGAATTGCTGGCGTCTGACGTCTTCCTCCTGGGCTTGGAGTGCATTGTCCTGAGCCGTTTGATGTCCTAGATGGTGTTGTCGGTGTTGTTGGCCATTTCATTGACCTTGCCCTCTTCTCCAGCTGTGATTTCCTCTTTTCCTCTTCAATCCTCATCCTCTCTTGCACTTTTGGGTTATCCGGATAGTTTGTTTTCCTGTGACCCTTTTCTCGACAACGGCCGCACTTGGTTGCGGCTTTGAAGCCTTTTCCTTTCTTCTCAGAACCAGCTTTGATTCGATCTCCTTTTTTCTTACCCTTTGAGCCACTCATGGGAGGGTTCTTGAGAGTTTCGACAAGAATGCCTGTGTCTGGTTCCTCGGCAAGTGCCGCCATGACTTTTCTTTTCATGTCTACCGTACACTCATGCAGCACAAGGTATGCCTTCTCTTTTCTGCATGCATTTGAATAGATATCCGACAACTCAGCGTAAGCGAGGCCGAATCTCATAGTTTCATCGTCATGTATGCTCATGCTATCACCTTGACTTGTAGACAGAACTTTCAGACTCTCTGATAGATTCCTGGTCCATCTGGGGATGACAAAGGATTTTGGAAGTTGATCAACCATGCCTGTTTGGTCCATCACCTTAAGCACATGGCAGCATTGAATGCCATCCCTACTCATTTTCTTGCAGCTGCAACTGTATATTTCTTTTTGCTCATCCACGTCTACCCTGAACTCAGACCTATCAAATTCCTCGCCGGGATAAGGTCTCCACACTTTATCTCCAGGATCAATAATCTTTTTAAAAAAATACTGCCTCCCCTTTGCCAGATCAGAGCACTTGAAGTAAGTCCGGTTCCATAGCTCCAGCAGGAATTTCCTGAAAATTTCATTCGTGTATACTTGACTTGCTTGTCTTTCAATCGGAAAACCCATCTCTGGTGATGGCGCCTTCTCTTCTGTTCGGTATCTTTTCTTGTCAAGCGTGGCGAGGCAATTTGCTGAATCGTGTGATATGCTTCAATAAACCTTTTTATAGTGTCCGAGTGGTCGAGTAATTCTTCCACATAGAATTCGTGCTCTCACTTCGAGTGGTTGTTGACGAGAAAGGATAGAAACAGTCCTTGAAGTAGGTCGGCACCCAAAAAGTTCGGAGTTCCCATAGCGTGTTTAGATGTTTGTTGCCTTCCGCCTTGTGCAGAGAAATTGCTGCTTTCCAGGCACGCTCAAACTCGTCTTGATCTAGTGAGTTTTTGACAATTCGAAATATATCATCACACATCCCTGGGTGCTGCGCAAACACTACTGCGTTATTTTCCTTCAGGTTCTTCCTAATATGCCACCAGCAGAACATGTGCCTCGTCCTCGGAAGAGCTTCCTTTATTGCAGTCTTCATCGCCTGCTCCTGGTCTGTTATTATGTATTTCGGCTCTTTACCTCCCATTGCCTCAACAAACGTGCTTAGGAGCCACTTGAACGACCCTATTTTCTCATCCTTCAAAAGGCCTACCCCAAATAGGACGGTCGACCCGTGGTTGTTGACACCTATAATTGGTGCAAATGGCAAGCCATATATATTCGTAGAGAATGTGGTGTCAAAAGACACGAAATCTCCATATAGATCATAATTCATCTTACACAGGGAGTCTGTCCAGAACAGGCTGCGCACTACATTGTTCTCCGTCTCTTCCACATGGTGGAATCCTGGCCTCCGCCTCTGCATATCAGCAAACAGTTTCATGGTGTCTGCGATATTAGTGCCGCGCTCTCCATCCCTCTCCTGGCATGCAATGTTGCTTATGTCAATCGTGTCGAACATAATTTCTCGCCTCGATTTCCCCATGGCAGCAAAAATATGCATAACCTTCCTTGGTTCTAACCTCGCCTTCTGCAGCACTTGTATAAAGAATTTCTCCTGAGGTGTCATCTTCTTATAGCATCTCATGAATTTCAGCATCCAATCAGATGGGTGAAGCTCGTGGTTGTGCTCTAGACGCACATTCTTCAGATACCATTTCCTCCTATATGTATCCCTCTTGGATGTTATTTGGACTGGGCAGCTTGTCCGGATCAAGCAGTTGCTCCTTCTGTCCTTAACATGTCTCTCAGTTGTTTTATTCCGCCCTTCCTTGGTGCACTGAAAAACCTGCTTGTCAAGTTGTTGATCATATGTCGATCTTCTGCTCGTTGATCGTTTGGCAGCAAAGCCAACCTTTCTAGCATATCTACGGAAAAAGAAAAAGCACTCATCCGATGATCCGAATACCATACCACCTTCTGGTTCGACCGCTTCGGTGACCTCCTGAATCGTTGGGTATATGAAATCTTTAAACATGTCATCCATTTCTTTCTCTACAATGGTCGGCGGCGCCATGATGATTCTGTCCACCGTGTCTTTGTTCGTCTGATCGCATTCACTTCTGATGACATTAGTCTCATCACTAGCCATAGGTCCACTTACAGCGGAGCTGCTGCTGCTCTGTTGTTTGTCACGCGTAGCAAAATCGTTTCTGCATGCCACAACCAAATCCATAAATGAGTTTGCCTCTCCAATGTTGGATTGTGCAATGCTGCTCCCTGTTTCTCCGGCACTCGAGCAACCAAGGGACTGTGCTGCTTCCACCATGCAATCTGTGCTGGCACTGTATGCTACTTGCTGCTGTGAACATTGCGTTTCCTTCGAAATGGATGGAGAACTATGACATTTCATTCCCTCGTCTGTTATCCCCTCCACCAAATCCTGAACACATGGCAAGAAACAGAATTAGATATCCAGAGCAGCATATGCATTTTTTTTATTTCTAAACAAAAGATTTATATGACTCATCAGGGCTCATCTGGTATACCAAAACCAGACCCGTGCCTCTTCAACGAGTATAAGCAGTACACCAGAGGCACTGTTCACATCACGAATGCGACCATGCTAGACACACATCTGCACAAAGAGGCACAGATGTGCTTCTGTTTACACCATACAACCGGAGACGCACAACAACATCCTATATAAAAGAACAACTGCACATACAGCCGTACAAGACGGACAGTCGTCCTCCTGTTCTCCACTTTACCCTGTTCTCCCATAAAACTGTTTGTGTGTTGAACTGAAAAAGCATAGTTCCAACGTCACCTTTGTTTTCCCATGCCTCTCTTGTCCAGCAAATCTTGGCGACAACCTCCGTGCATTGGTGATTTCGCTGACGATTTTGAATGCCATCGGAGATCCTTTGGAAGGACCCCTCATGTTGAACGCCACAGGTGATCCTTTCAAAGGACCTTGCCTTATGTTTTCATCAATTCATGGACTACCACGATACTTGCTTCCTTCCTCGTACACCTACGTGTGGAAGATACTGCAATTTAAATATACCAGATGAAAACAAAGAAAAAATTGCTCACAAAAAATATACATTTTCTTTAAATGTTGTTGCACGTTCGTATATGCTGTCACCTGTATTGCTTTTTGATTCTGCCTGTATGGTAGAGCTTATTGCTCCTATGTTTGATTTTGTCGTTAGGCTCTTCTTGCTTGTGCAAACCGTACCGAATCCTTGAACACCAATGCTTTTGTTGCCAATGATCCTTCTGCTTGCATCAAAGGAAATTTTGTTACCCTGCACCTCTTCATTATGACCGCCTACAAACGATGGGCCGTCACAACGCCCGCTCTGCGCCTTTGTGGGCATCTGTTCCTTCAAACCAAAAAATAATGAGACACACGTGCGACCAAAGCTTCCACATACGTTAAAACCAGTGTTTGATATTTTCGTCGTTACCTGGACAATCTGCTTAGAGGAGTCTCTGCTGCTTAGAATGCTCCTCTTGGCAGGTGTCTGTTGCACACCATGCTCCTGGTTGGGGCGTTTGCCAAGAACTTGTATCTCACTCTTGACTCCAATTATTCCAGCCCGCATGGCATGTGCGTGTTTGATAGCATCTACATCCTTGATCTTCTTCTCGTTTTGTAGTAATTTTTTTTCTTCCACCTCTCGATACTCAACTGCAAAGTAGATGCACATGATAAACAGATATTATAGCATTCATCCAGGATATATAAATCATTTTTGTTGTTGTTAACGATCTACTATTTGGTGTTCTCAGTGGTGACACCTTGACAGCAAACGTCCCAGGAATAAAAGACCAAACACTAATGTTCAACTGCCTTACTATTACCTGCCTCCCAAATCCTTGCCGATGTCGTTCAAAGACCAACCGTCCCTGTTGTCCTGACCAGATGATGCACTCCTGAACATCTACCCCGAAAAAGAGACGTAAAAAATATAAAGGTTATAAACCTGCAGTATCAGTGTTGAAACTTTTCGAAGTCGTTATCAACAGAGATATATTTTTAGTCCTATGTAATTAACAAATATAATATATACATATATTAATTTTTCATTAAACTACAACCTCAACCAAAGTGAGATCCTCTCATGCTAATTTTCTTGTGCGACACTTAACACAAAGATAACCATGAAACCTAACAAAAGTAACAACCTCGTATTACAAGGACGAGAGGATACAAAACAAAAAACAAATTCAAATCAAAGCTACAGTGTAAAACTAAACAGTCTTATTCTATGAATCCCAACCACAATAAATTCATTAACGAATTGAATCTCGTGTATCAGGAATCGCCATGCAAAAGGTGTGTTGATGAATTTTTTACTAACCTTTGATTGCCGAATCTTATGCGCTGACTGTTCGGAAGTCACACCTTTCTAAATTGTGGGGGGATCTGCTTCACTGCAGTTTGTCAGCGATCCCCTTCAATGATTTTGAATCTCGGAGAGAGAGAAAAGAGAAAGAGAGAGGGAGAGAGAGAGAAAGAAAGAGAGAGGCTATTTCGATTTTTTGCGTGCAGGATTAGAATAACCTGATAGGTGGGGTGAGTTTTGCGACGCATGAAAGATGGGCATGTTTTTTGGGCATGAGGAGATGTGGTAGGTCGACTTCACTTGATCGTCCACGACACTGACAAGTGGGCTCTCAGTTACTAATTCCTCTAAGTCTCTCACTAACTTGTGGGGTCGGCCTTATATGTGTCGTACAAGGAGTACCTCCATCTGAGGTGTGAAAATGTGGTAGGTGGACTTCAAGCTCATACTGACATGTGGGCTCTCAAATAGTTCCTCCAAGTATTTTACTAACTTGTGGGGTCGTCCGCAGATGAGTTCCAGATCTCTCTCCATCTAGCATCGGTGGCGACAGGCGAGCTCTCCAAAGGAAAGTCAATCCTGATCCCTCCGCAGAGTTCGCTCGTCACTGAAAAATTATCGGTCTCCTTCATCTGACTCACCGTGGATCTCCTGTTCAGGTAATCCATTGCATTCTCGCCATGATTATGCCACCGATTCAACATTTGAACAAAAAAAGTACCGGTGCTAGCAATTCTGCGGGCTGCGTACACACCGCATGTGCGCAACACAGCAGGTGGGGTGCGATTTGAATATCGGTTCCGCATCCAATTATCTTTAGCTGGTCCGTGCTCAAACTGTTGAACCGTCTTAACAGCAGAGGGGTTACGGATTTAAAATTAGGACTCAGCTAACCTCACTTTAACCATGCAAACTGCATGCTTGCGCCGTGGTTTTGCTAACTTGAGTTATATCTCCAGCCATGCAAAACTTAAGCACTCGTCTTAGCTAACCAACTAGAGACAGGTCAAATAATTTGTATAGATCCGCAATCTATAGCAGATGTCCAAAGGATTTACGTCCGTTTTTGCAAAGCAGTTACTAACTCAGAGTTAGAACCCGTCTTAGCTAACCAGCCTATTGATGATAGTCTCACATGGACTGCTAACAACTGTCTTACATAGCTGACCTGGTAACGATGACGTCTCATGACCTCTTATGTAGAGTTCGATGAGATGGATTCCACCCCATAGTTGTCGGAGACTCAGTCTCAGTCTGTCGATGGCACGGAGATTGTCACCCAAGATTTCATGGTTCATGACCAACTAGAGACAGAGAGACTAAGGATCGAGTTAAAACATGCAGCACACAAAAAGCTTGTTGAAGAGTATAGGACAAAGAAGCAGCTTGCTGCCTCGAAGTAGGTGTTTTTTATCATGCATCTCGCGTGTGTCGTTGAAATTTCTTTGGAAATCAATGCCTCTCATTCTAGCTACATTTTTAATCACGGCTTAAATATTTATCTCTATTTTGCCGACTCGGCGTTTATATGTAAGCTTCTGCCAGAAAAAGCATGTGGTTAAACAATAAATTTGCTAAAGGTCATTTCTTATCTCTGTCTGCAGAGCTGCTGCAATGGGTGAATACGAAGAAGAGTTCAGCACAAAACTTAGCTTCGAGAAATTCATTTCTGTCTGTGAAAAGCTAACAAAACCACAAAAACAGCTAGTCAGAGATATTGGTTTTGGGTACCTAGTAGATCTGTGCTGTCGTGAGCTTCCAAGGTGTTTCGTTCGCTGGCTTGTCCGCTATTTTTATTGCCCTTCCAGGTGTTTCATACTGCCTAGTGGATACAGATTCCTTATCAACTCGTACACCGTGCACCGGATCTTAGGAATTCCATTGGACGGGCACATTATCCCTAGAAAATGCTTAGAAGCTTTCAGATGTCAGGTTAAGTCTGAAACTCGGTGTGCTGGGCATGCTCCAAACATCAGAGAGTTAACTGATCTAATAACCCCAGAGCTGACAAGAGAAGTGTTTCAACGGGTTTTCGTGATGTTTGCAACAGCTGTATTTCTATGCCCAACGACATATGACTATGTTAGCCCCGACTATTTAGCCGCTCTAGAAGGACCAGCAAGTAACATATCATCATATGATTGGTCCAATGCTGTCACAGAGAAACTGGTGACATCACTCTAGACCTTCAAGGACAAAGGATTCACAGGCGCCCTGTGTGGCTGCCTCCTGATAACAGTGGTTCGTTCACTAACTTGTACACTTCTTTATACCCACAGGCAGATACAAGAACATGATTAAATTGTACCTCTTCCTCACTTGCAGATAACGTATTTTGAGTACCTGGATACGAAGATTATGGACCTGGAACCTGACACTCCTGCAAGACTTGTCATATGGGACACAGAGGCCGTTAAGAATTATGCTAACATAGACAGCCTGTCAACGGAGGACGAAATTTTTGGGAAACACACGGTAAGTCAACTTTTCATCATTTTCCTTTGGCGAACTTTTCGACTCAACATAATGACTTACCTACCATATATTAACTTAACTTGATTGTAATTTTTTCCTTCCACATGACAGCTGAAAGACATTAGGTGCACACCTTTCTAGCCACCGCCTGGCTTTCAGGCGCCATTTTTCCAAATGAGTCCCAGACTAGAAGCCTACATAGAAGAATTTGTGCCTCAAGAAAAACTTTGTTCCGTAAGTGATTTCCAGCTTCTGCACATGATTTTATGTTTGAAATGATGTTCCCTAAGTTTTTACGAAACAGATACATATCCTATTATGTTCATCCAGACAGTTTCCTATACTGCGTTAGTTGTGCTTTTGTGTTAAAACCAGAAGTGCTTCCTATAGGACGTTAGTTGTGCTTTTGTATTAAAAACAGAAGTGCTTCCTATAGTACGTTAGATGTGCTTTTGTGTTCAATATAAAAGTGCTTCCTGTAGTACCTTAGCCGTGCCTTTATGTTAAAACCAGAAGTGCTTCATATAGGACGTTAGCCGTACTTTTGTTTTAAATATAGAAGTGCTTCCTATACTACGTTAGTTGTGCTTTTCTGTTAAAACCAGAAGTGCTTCCTATAGGAGGTTAGTTGTGCCTTTGTGTTAAAAATAGAAGTGCTTCCTATAGTACGTTAGTTGTGCTTTTGTGTTAAATGTAAAAGTGCTTCCTATAGTACCTTAGCTGTGCCTTTATGTTAAAACCAGAAGTGCTTACCATAGGACGTTATCTGTGCTTTTGTGTTAAATCCAGAACTGCTTCCTATAATACGTTAGTTGTGCTTCTGTGTTAAATATAAAAGTGCTTCCTATACTACGTTAACTGCGCATTTGTGTTAGATATACAAGTGCCTCATATAGTACGCTAGCTGTGTTTTGGTGTTAAAACTAGAAGTGCTTCCTATAATACGTTAGTCGTGCCTTTGCGTTAAAACTAACAGTGCTTCGTATAGTACGTTAGCTGTGCTTTTGTGTTAAAACAAGAAGTGCTTTCATATAATACGTTACCCGTGCTTTTGCGTTAAAACTAACAGTGCTTCCTATAGTACGTTATTGTGCCTTTGCATCAAATATAGAAGTGATCCCTGTAGTACGTTACCTGTGCTTTTCTGTTAAAAATACAGGTACTTCCTATAGAAGATTAATTGTGTCTTTGTATTAAATATAGAAGTGCTCTCTATAGTACGTCATTCGTGCTTTTTGTGTTAAAACTACAAGTGCTTTCTATAGTACGTTAACTGTGCCTTTGTGTCAAACAAAGAAGTGCTTCCTATAGTACGTCAGCTGTGCCTTTGTGTTAATTCTAACACTGCTTCCCTACGATGGGAGATCAACCATGCTTCGTAAGGTAGGTCGACTGTGCTCTTTCAAGGAATGTGTTCACCATGATTCATGGACTTTGTTAGCCGCGCTTCCCGCAGCACACCATGTGTCCTTCTGCGCACATTATTCCATGCCCTTTCTACAATTATTGACACAACATACAGTAGTTCATAAGATATTTTTAATTTTCGGTATTAATAACTTATTTTCATTATCGGTGTTAATAATATCTGATGGTTTTTCTTTCAATTCCAGGCCAAGATGAAAATTGACAAAGTTATCAATGAAATGTACACAGAACTTTTCTCGCGGTTTCAACCAGTTCCTGAGCAGAAATTGGAGAAGCTCCTTTCACTTGGTAGGGATCTTAGTGCTAAAGAAACCAAGACCAGAGACCAGGGCGTTTATTGTAACTTGCAACAGGACAACTCAAATGAAAAAGAAACTTTTTCATCACTCCCTTCAACATATTCTACGCTTCCAAGTTCTAGCACGACAAGCAGTCAAAGTTCTTCCAGCAGTGGCTCAACCAGTGTCCTTCACGCCACATCATACTCCCTGGAAAATTTAAAGGGTTGCTGCGATACCCCTGACCCAGAATCCCAGAATCCATACGACAAAGAGCAGTCCCAAATTTGTCTATCTTCACACCTAAAATCATCAACCCAAATGAAGTTGCTACTGGAAGTGAACAGGATCGACCACAACAAAGTGGACATTGATGAACAAGCCAAGATTCATCTAGACAAAGTACATAACCATCTGCACAATTGTCTTGATGGCTTGCCGGTCCATGAGCCATTTGTGTCAACATCCGAGATGCTCGAGAGCGGGGAAATTATAATGACAGGTGAAAATTGATCTGAGTGTTTTGTACCGATTGAAACCCAAAATTCTGCTGGAGGATCCGCAGACCACAACTCTCTGACAAGCCCACTGGAAAAACTCTTGGAGGAAACAGCAAAACCTACTGCAACAGAAACATCAGCCTCGCACTCGGCGATTGACAAACAATTATTGACTGATCCAATCTCAGCAGATACACTTGGAGCACATGTTTATCACGTTGGGAAAACGTCACCAACTACTGCACGGTCCAGCGGATCTGACATCGCTCACAACAACTCTTCAACCAACACAAAAAGCCTCACTGTATCCCAGCCTGCACAAAAATCAAACAATGTCATTGGACAACGTTCTTCTTCGCTACAGGAGGATAAGGTCCATCTTGTTTCAACTTTGAGTGATGAGAAGAACATTGCTAAAACAGAACGCACAAGAGCTACTTCCTCTCTTCCTCCTACAGTAGAAGTCCCCACTGATTCTGCCAGCGGTTCTGGCTCAGTACTAGAAACAGGAAAAACAATTCCATCCACTAGTGATGCTCCACTGGTTGCTGCACCATCTGTCAATGTAGAAGACAATAACATTGCAGAAGAACATGAACAGTGTACGAAGCAACCAACTATTGATCCCACAGACAACGTCCCTATTACCACAAGCGCACATCCGCCAGAACCGGAAAAACAAATGGCACCTCACAAGAGGTCCTTAAAGTAGTCAGAAGATCTAGGTAACGAGAGTACAGCGCCTCCTATGAAAAGAGTTAGGATACTGGAGCCTCCACATAATTCAACAGAAACTGCAAACAACCAATCTCTACAAGCTGACAACCACAGAGGCCTCATTAGTTGTGGATTCATTGATGATGATCAAATATGGTCTGACCCATCTATCTATGAACAACTTGACAGAGTCATTGAACAAAAAAGAAACAACCCTTTCAGAACCAAGTAGCATCACAAGAATGCCAACCTGATATTGTCTCACACTTGGCCAATAATTCAAGCTCCTCAGTTAGATCTTCCCTTTCTAACTATCCGGAGCCACTTATACCCAGCAGATCAGGATCAATGTCAGGCGGTAGCCACCCCACACAGGCCTTTGAAACGTCATACTCTACAGGTTTAACTCAATCTGTCTTGTCCCAAAGTTTACCAGCAACTCCCTCGTCCCAGCACTACAACCAACCAGCTCCTAGTATCAAAAACCACTTCTACCAACATCCAGGTGCTCAGAATAACGACGGTTCAAACAAAAGCCAGCGCTCACCATATGCGATGAACAACCAAAGTCACAAGCAGTACCAGCAACAAACCAATGTCCATGATCCCCACTACCCCCAACACAATGATGCTCAGAATAACAACACTACACGGTGCCAACAACGCCAACCTCAAGAGCAGAACAATCAGCAACCACACAGAGGCAGGTCTAATGGCCAAAGTTACAATGCCTTGCAACAACAGTTCAATAGCATGCAGTATTCCTGCCATCCTCTCTAGCATTTTCCAACAGATATTCCTTCAAGCTCAACCGGTAATCCAACTGTCAGAACATTAGAACTGCACATGCAGCACCAACCACAATGCCTAATGTTCCAAAGAAACAACAATTATAATGAGGGTCGTCTGCAAATTAGTAATGGTCAATTGAACTCCAGTGGTCATGTCTTCCAGCCTCACCAACATCATTCTAAGCTAGAACAGACTTGATTCACTGACCAAGGAAATGACCATCAAGATCACTGCCAACTTTTGGAAATAAGAGATTCCACAAACGAGGAGAAAGAAGTGTATGAAACAATCGTCGACAATACGCCAGGTATCAAGCAAAATGATAGGTAATGAATTTGTTGTTCCTGTTACAGTAAAGTTTTGGTCCCTTTGTTTAATAATGCAAATAGTTTCATCTTATCTTTAAAAAGAAAATCTTACGATTTAAAATTCATTTGTTTTTTTACAGCAAGAGGATATTCTCCGTCGATCGACGTTGGGCCGATCATCGAACTTTAGGTTTGTCAATGGAGGTATACGGATATATCCACTCATTCGTGGTCGATGCTTACTCAGTGTTGCTGATGAAAGAACAATTCTACGCAACGCCAGCATTTGTGCACAAGCATATAATGTACATGGACGCTTCTGTAAGTTCTTGCTTCTTATAAATAATAATAACAAACCACAGTTACTACTACTACCACACTGAGTGACACAGCTACAATTTTCTACAGGACAAATTTAAAGTTCTAGGAGCAAGCACAGAACTACTCAAGGAACATATTGTGGAAAAAACTATTGGGTACAGACTGCCCAACAAATGTAACATCGTGAGTTCACCCTACTCACTCTATCTGGCCAGTGTTCGTCTTTGATTCTACAAGTTTTTCTTGTTACAATGATAGTATTCCCTGTTAATTGTTTTAGGTCTTAATACCTGTGAGAAAGGATCCACATTTTATCTACCTCATCATCGTGAATCTTGCAATGCATTGCTTTGAAATTCTGTGTCCTTACATCAATTGCGACGGTATAAAGGAACACTCGGACATTGTCATCGAAAACTTCAAGAGAGCTTACCATTCTGCTTACAACAACTATCCTCACACCATGCCTCCTTTCATATCAAACATGTGCAGAGTGTATGTAACTCAGACAGAGAGTAAGTTTATTTTAACTGTAGCTCTACCTCATTTAAACCATGCATCTTTTTGTTCCACTACACATCCCATAACTACTGTTCACCTTCTAATCACAAACATTAATGCTCTCAATTTTCAGGGATGACAGTGCTATTTACACCATGCATTTGATGCCGCTCATTAACATGAATAACAATTCATTTTTTATCAATAATGTAAGTTCACTCTCATTGACAACACATCAACATACGTTCATCCAAGCCAGCTGAACATTAAGTTTTGCAATAAATTTTATTAATTTGCACGGTTATGTGTTTGCAGATCCATGTGAAACCGATGAGAGAACAACTAACTTACAAAATGATAACATCCAACTACAACACAGGACATGTATTTGAGGCACTAAGCATCGTCCTCGACAAGTACAATATCCGGCGCAAAAGAAGAAGAGTTGGAAGAAGATGACTACTGCTTAAATTTGCCTAAATTTAACTGGAGCCATCCGAACATTGTTTCAGCCAGCCATATCTACTCATATGTAATCACAACAATGTTTCACCTATTTTTGTGTCCGTCCAAGATATCTGCTATGGATCCCGTTAAACACAGTTGTGCATTCAAATGGTCAAGTCTTAAATTCCTAAACAGCAAACATTTACAAATAAGAATCGTATTTTTTTCCAAAAGTTCTAAACATGATATTCAACACATCACTTCCTTTGCACTAGAACACCACTCACTTCAATAAGACATAATAAAAGAAACAATTGAAACACAGAAGAAAAACACTATCAATTCGTAAGCATCTGACGAAGGAGCTAAATGACTCACCTCCAGTAATCCGGATCACAGAGGCACTGTCGTGCCTCTTATCCACGTAGAACGTGCCTCTCTAACCACGGACAACTAAGCTGACACACACAAGTGCGCCACCAGCTAACACAGGACCATCCCCTCTCTACAGCTTAACACCGGTCCCTCCCCAAGCCAAATGAGTCATGGAAGCACGACCGTAACTCAAGTTAACGAAAGAAGAACCATCCTCTATGATAGACGACTAAACTGAAAAAATACCAAAATAGAAGAACGACCGTGCCTTCAACTGTAAAATTTCCGTGACCTCACAAGTTTCAACGACGAGTCTCTCTCAACAAATAAGTGGAAGCAGATGTTTCAAAGGAAAGGAACGACCATGCCTTTGAGTAACATCGTAGACGTGCCTTTCCGAGCGAACGTGTAAGAGAAAGCATTTGCGAACAACAGACAGAACTCTGACTCAACATAACATAGCACATGCCTCCACTAACTAAACAGACGTGACTTCAATAGCAGAATAACTACAAATATTACAGAACATACAACCATGACAATGACTCATACTAACATAACGCAGTGCCTCTCCGAATTTAATACCGAAAGGAAAGATAACGCCTCTAGAACTTTAGCTGACGTAGTCATCGGAATTGTGTGTGTAACTATAAGCGCCGCGGAGATGAGGATGACGCGCTCCAACAGGAAAAAGAGGAAGAAGAGATGAGAAGGTGCAAGGAGCAGTGATGCAAGTGGCATCGGGTGCACTTACCGTGCGTGTGGCGTGGTCTGTGTCGTTAAACCATGGGTTCAAAGAAGCTTGAGCTTACCTCCCGCCACTTCCCCTCTCGAATTTTGTTTAGAAATGGTAGTTATCCTACATTCATTTAGAGGAAGAAAATTGCTCGGTTAATTAAAGAAAAACCATGGTCGCCTTCACGGCCATGCCTTTCAAAAACAAAGTACCACCACAATAATAGAAAGACAGAAATGCAATCGTCGATAACACAATACTCCCAGAGCAAGTATCACACTGGATTACCGTGCCTAAAACAGAGAACATATACTGAAACAGACAACATATATTGAAACAGATAGCAAACTGAGAAAATCTGAAGAAAAACCATGGTCGCCTTCATGGCCATGCCTTTCAAAAACAAAGTACCACCACAGTAATAGAAAGACAGAAACGCAACCGTCGATAACACAATACTCCCACAGCAAGTATCACACTGGATTACTGTGCCTAAAACAGAGAACATATACTGAAACAGACAACATATATTGAAACAGACAGCAAAGTGAGAAAATCTGAAGAATCTTAAACACACTCAAGCTCTGCATAAAACCATTTCAAACACACAACCACAACCATCTATTCAATATAAAAACAACTGTGCCAAACACAGTACAAACACAAAGGAAAAGTAAAGCCCCTACCTGTCAGTGAAGAAGCTAGCAAACTAATAAGAGCAGAGCGTGCCTTGCCTAAAACAAAAACAATGCCTCCCTGAACAAACGGCTGTGCACTGCCTAGAATCACGAAAGTGCACATCTGAGTGCTCCTCTTAATACATCTCATCTTATACCAACTCATAGCAACAAATCATGGAGAAAAATATTCTTGAACGCACCCAATCAAGGAAAACAAAATGGAACGAAAATAAACTTAAATTTTTCCAAACTGGTCAACTCCATCCGGTTCAAAATAAAACAACCACAATTACAAAATCATCAGTCTATGTAACATTACCCCATACAATAACTACGAAATAACCAATTAATCACACAATCCATCATGCCAGCACTTCCAACTGGACTACTCCTCAGAAACGTCCTCGCCATCTGAGATCAGGAAGTCAGCGACGATGCAGGATGTCCCTCATCGACAGAAACCAGCGGTATAGCTCATAGCTCACATACCCTTCCTAAAGGAAAATCAAATTAAAACATGAATATACAAAAAAACAAGTATTGTTCTAGCAACAAAGGCAGAAACTAACGAAAATGAAACCTTCACTTACAGTAGCTCCATATTTCAGGTGATCAAATCTAAGTGGCTTCCAATCCCAGTAGTGACGAAGAAGTTCTGGAAAAGATGACTCCAGCTTCGAATAAGATTCGTCAATGATGGCTCCTGCTAAGTCCTCCATGGAGTCCCTTTCTTTGCCGCCTTTGATCATAAACTTCTCTTGGATGTCGATATGGTACCCTTCTGGAATTCTGATGAAATCTTGAAAAAGAGCATCTCTAATATTCCTGACGCCCACACTAGAGAAAGTTATACCTCTATTCTCAAGGAAATCCTTCAAGGCAGGGCACTCCGTCCTGGCCCTGCAGAAGTGATAGAGCAAAACATGATTCCGCATAGCCAGTTGCATGACAGCGACTTTTCTACGCTCGTAAAAATCCTTTCGCGTGAACTCCATGCCGAGACCAACAAACTTGTGCTTCTCCTCACGCAATCAATCCTCATACAAGCGAATGATCTCCTCCACCTTACCAGGCTCGTTGGTATACCACACGTCGAGCTTCGTGTTACCATCGGCAACTATAGAATGGTACTCGGTGGTGTTCAAAAAGTCGTCCATGGCAACGAGCAGCAAGGTGCCAATGGAGATTCCTAAGACCCTGCGACAAGGTTGGGGAGTGGCGAGGAGGCTGGGAACTGTCTGATGTTCTGTGTCTACAATACGACGTGAAAACCTCACAAACACGGCCAGTATTTAACCTTGGCGAGGGACCTTTGAGTTACAATACACATTAACGTGCGAACTAGGAACAGCGAATAGACGGTTGTGCTTCCGAAGCTCATAAAACCATGCACTTCATAAAGTCACGATTATGCACAAATAATTGATGCCGTGGATAAATCGAGGAGCCTCTAACTTTATTTTATGGTAACTGACACACCGAATAGTCACGTTGAACAGCCGGCACATCGGTCATCAATTCCTCCTTTAAAAAAAACCACCAACGGAAGAATCCAATGAAGCAAACAAATAGCCAGTCGAACGCCTTAGATCCGAAGGCCAAAAATCATTCGTGCCTCATCTAGCTAGATTCACAACATTTGTCCCTCGATAGTCAAGGCTGGTTTCAGGTGAGGCCCGGGTATGCCGGCACAACACGCACATACGAGTCTATCAGGCACGGGTGTGCAGGCGCATGACGCACATATGTGTCTATTCCACGGGCACATAGAGATACAGGCAGCAACTCGCCGTAAACACGTGAATGCAGGCAACAAAGGCACGGAAACGCAACCTCTACATGCACGTGCTTCGGCTTGGCAAGGCACGAATACAGCCTTGCAATTAACATCCTCGAGCCACAACTAGACACCCTCTATGTACAGACATGGAATTGCAGCTTTTCCGACGCACAAGCACGGTTTTTGAATTGGCATTATCGACGCACATATACAAATCCTCTACATACAAATCATCTGGATGCAAAAAAGAGAGGTGGCAGAGGCATCGGTAAGAACACTCTGTTCGAGAGGCACGGTTGCAAACTCTCAAAAGGGGCGGCCATGTGACACCGCAGACACATAGACACGTGGAGTGTATCACATGAGGATACATCAAATACAAGCAGCAAATCAACGGTAGAAGTGAAAGAGCCATAGTTTTAAAGTGACCAGAGGGACGGACGTGTAGAAGCACGGGCACGACGAGTCACAGCCACCGCATCCCCTCACGGACAGGCATCTGCCACCACAGGCACATAGAGTCACAGCCAGCGTGTCTCCTGAGACAAGCGAATGCGGGTATAGGACGCACAGAACTGCAGCGTATACAGGCACGGAATTACGACTTTTGTCGCACAGGTACGGTTTTCGAATTGGCGTTCTCGAGGCACGGATACAAACCACCTGAACGCACAAAAGAGTGATGGCAGAGGCACGACTGTGTAGTCTGAAGAGAAAATGCCGTGTGACACCACCACATAGAGACATCACGTGTGTCACGTGAGGTGCAGTCCCGAAGAATACAAAGACAGGAAACTGAAAAATGTTGCCTCGTACGTTACCAGACATGTGTCTCTTGTGTGAATGTGTAAAACACAACAATACAAACACAAACAAACAACGGTGAATATAAGCCAAACAAAAAACACGCTTCTACCAGACAATACATATGCGTCCCCTCACGGACTGGCACCAGAGGCACGTAGAGTCACAACGAGCATGACGCCTGAGACACACAAATGCACGTATAGGAGACACCGAATTACAGCATGTACAGACACGGAATTGTGGCTTCTCATAGTTATCGAAGCATGGGTACAACCAACCTGGACGCACAAAAGAGTGGTGGCAGGCACGGATGCATAGTGTCAAGAGGAACCGCCGTATGAAACAAGCACGTTACAGACATGGCGTGTCTCACGGATGTACATGCATAGACGGAAAGAAGCCACGGAAGTGAAGCCTGAACATACACGGATGAATGGATTCTCAAGGCACGGTCCTAAAGCACATAGAGAAACGAAACTAAAATGTTGCCTCGTACGTTAGCAGACGTGCCTCTCTTGTCCAAACGTGTAAAAGACAACAATACAAACACTATCAAACGGCACTAAATAAAAGCCAAACACAAAACGCACTTCTCCAAACAATACATATGCGCAACTTCAACAGGTTCTCTAAATATACATGAACTCGCGCAAACGTCAACAATGAACTTGTAACATGAAAAAACATAAGAAATTATATTCACATAACAGGAGACGGTACTCCATAGGATTGAACTAAAAGTACTAATTAATTATACAAAAAAAGAAATGAAAGTCTTCCAGGAATCCATTCTGCTCACACCACCTGGACGACTATACTCAATAGCAGTTCTGCTCAAAAGCATCAACGGCGTCCGGGGTCGGGAAGACAACGAGGATACATCATGTCCTTCATAGACAAAACTCGGCGATAGAGCTCGTAGCTGACATACCCATCCTAAAATAAAAAGCGGATGAGAATGAAGATATACGTCAAGGGGAAAAGGTACTGTTGTTGCAATAAAACAAAGATATAAAGACGAAATTTTCACTTACAATTGCCGCATATTTCAGGTGTTCAAGGGAAAGCGGCTTCCAATCCCAGTAGTCATGCAGACCTTGTGAAAAAGACGTCTTCATACTCAAGTAAGATTTGTTTATGACGGGTCCTGCCAAATCTGCCATTGAATCCCTTAGGTTGCCTCCTTTGATCATGAGCTCCTCTTGAAGATCGATGTGACACTCTCTTGGGATTTTGAGGTAACTATTTGCGAGAACATCCCTATCGTTCCTGACGTCGACACTAGCGAAAATTATACCTTTGTTCCGAAGGAAATCTTTCAGAGCAACGCACTCAGTCCTGGCCTTGCACAAGTGATAAACAAGAACATGCTTGCGCATTGCCAGTTGCATAACGACAACTTTTCTACTACGATCAAAATAATCCTCTCTTGTGTACTCCAGATCAAGACAAACAAACTTGTACCTGTCCTCACGCAACCATTCCTCATAGAGAGTAAGAATCTCCTCCACCTTGTGGGGCTCATTGGTGTACAACACATCGAACTTGGTATTACCATCAGCATCTACAGAGAGATGCTCAGTAGTGTTCCTGAAGTCGTCCATGGAACCGAGGCTGGGACGACAATGGAGTTTGACTATGCTTCTCGTACGAGTCAAGGATGACGAGAGATACCTACACTTCTCTGGAGGGAATAAGACGCAATAACCTCCAGGAATAGACCACTACTTAACCTTTGGGGAGAGACGACTCAGTTACCAAAGCGCCCATTTAATTGCTAAGGAAACGCTGAATGGACGATTGTGCTTCTGTAGCTCGTGAAACCATGCACTTCAAAAGTCACGACTGCCACGCTGTAATCGAGGAGCGCCTAGATTGACTCTACCATGATATCTGGCACAATGAACACTAACAATAAATAGCCATCCCATCGGTCACCAACACATCTTTTGACCGAGAGAACAATGAGAAGAAGCAAACAAGATGACCCTGTCGTACAAATACTACACGGGGACTGAACAAAAATAGAAGCACGGTTCGGCCAGAACAAAAGCCACACACATGCCTCCACTTTGCTTTAAAGACAAACCTTAGTGATATCAACGGACATGCATCTCTATGTCTGTCGATGCTTCTCACATACAAATAACTGTGGGGTATCATAGATATTCCCGCCTGAACCCAACGTACATAAAAACATGGCTCCCTGGGTCAACAACTGCTTGAAAAAAAATACAATAACAGAGTCATGAACCGTGACTCCATTTCAGATACAAAAGTGCCTCTCATTAGGAACCATCATGCCTCCCCTCAATTTGCCTCACCCGACGTATCGACCATGCCTCTCCTGCTACAACGACCGTGCATCTAATAACATCATCACCGTTCCTCTCCTAAAGACACACCCAACCATATCTGATTAAACATGTGATTAAAAAAATTAAAACACAGAAGCAGGAGTATGCTTTTAGCATGTATAACGGTGCCTCGCAAAAAGTATGTGAGGCAGCATAGGCACGTAAAAGACTCCACTCGGACGCAGCACAGCTGGACAACTATAATGGGAGGCAGCTGCACGAGTCAAACATCTCGTGTCCCCATAACACCTCGGGATACACGTACACCATCTATAACCAACATTCATTCCATTTCGCCGAATAAAAAATAAAACAAGAAGCACTCATTACTACTCTTGCTCTCTCCCATCTCCTTTATATTTCAATAAGCTCCGACTCCCTCAGCCACAACACAACTCATTTGCCTTCTCCGACGCTTGCTTCTAGGGTTCGTGCTTCTTCTCCGTCTCCTGTTTCTAGGGTTCGTGCTTCTAACCCGCACACAATCGATTAATTTCTAAGCCATACTTCTCTCATAGATTGCTGGCCGTGCGTGCTTGCCCTAAGCTTCTCATCACAAGCCATCTGCATTATCCGTCCACCTACTTCTAAGGTTCGTGCTTCTTCCCCGCACACAGTCTCATTTCAAACAAGTTATTGAAGAGTTTTTATTGGGTCTCTTGATTAACTTCCCAGCCGTCCTTCTCTTGTAAATTTTGCTAGCCGTGTGCACTTGCCCTAAGCTTCCCCTACCCAAATCTCTGTTCGTCAACCCTCACTCTTCTTCTGTCACAGGTAAAAAGCATATTCGTAAGCAGCATGCTCCGATCCGTATTTACGTTTTATGTTTAGGTTTTTCATTTGATAGTTATTGAAGCATCAGATCCGGTACAACGACTTCATTCTCTAACAGAATATAAAAACCATTTGAAAATCTAAACAAGTGTTATAAACTCTGTCATACTGCTTTTCTCGAAGGAGTAGATGAGAAGATTTATGGTAAATTTGTAGTTGTTGCCTGCCTTCAATATAGCTACCATATTTGAAGCTAGCCGTTGTCTACCTTCCACGTTGAAGCTTGTTTTTAAATTGTTATGATATTCTTGTTTTCTTAACATAGCTTTTCTGAAATATTTAGGTATGATTTGCCCTGCCTGCCGCCAACCAGGCGGCCCTTGTGAACCACACCCTGAAGTTATCCAGGAGTTTGAGGTTATTCTTGATGAAAATTGCTGGAGCCGCATGGTTAGTAAGCATCACTAACAAATTAGTTGCTTACAACATAGTAAAAATCGTCACTGTCACTCATACCCCCTTGCACCTACACTAGGTCCCCCTGCTGCCACTTATTCGCATCTGCCTTGTGTTTTCAATTTCCATTAGTTTGCTTGCCTACACCCTGATTAATATAGTCCATTAATTTATAATACAATTATGTTGTTATCTGTAATTCTTATCAAAAATTCATATCAAATTTAAGAAAACTTTTAAAATTAACAGTACGCAAGTTCAAATTTATACTAACAGGTTGTTATTTGCACTATTTTTTCCAGTATGTACCTTGTAATGTCAGAGCTTTTCTCGCTGAATACATTGAAGAGGAGAAGAAAGAAGCAAGAAGATTGCGTAAATAGCAAGTAGAACCAGCCCTTCTTACACATGAAGGAAGGTCTTATAATGCTTTGTTTAAGCATAGGGCGAACTACATAAAGTTCTGCGGTGGTGAGTGGAACATCTTTATGGCTGATTATGAACTTCGTGCTGGAGACCGCATAGAATTTTAACTACCAGATGAGCGTCTCAATCTCGAAATACAGACATATCGAGATAACAAAAGGTTGCTTCCATTACCCCACGTTGGTAGGTATTTAATATTACAAACATTACTGACTTATCTTCTTTCGCTGTAATTTTGTATGCATGAATCGAACTGAATAATATTAACCCTGTGTTGGATGTAACTTTATCTAACTTTAAAAGTTTTTTCTTTGTCTAGCTCTGGATGATCTTTCTTCTGAAGATTTCGACCATGTTCACTGTTGTGTCTACTCTAAGGATATTGAGCTCACCTATGACTAGACACGATTCTTTCTACAACGCCTTTTCGGAGATACTTTCATCCGTTGTCGTGTGTTTGTCCATGTCCTGACTCACACTAACACCAAAGACTACGTCATGGTTGGTTACAACTGTCCTTGTTAAAATACCAAAAATATTTTGCTCATGTGTAATATAAACAATACTGAGGTAATATTGCTTATATGTAAAATTATAAAAAACCTATTTATTCGAAACTAAAACAACAAAACATCCGTTGTTCTCTTAATATGTTGTTTTATCTATTTACACACAAACCTGAACATGCCAAGAACTATGTTACTTCAAATATGGAATTTCTTAATGTTTGTGCACTCACCATATTCAGACATCCTTTTATTTATTGTCCAAGTGACAAATCAATGGTTTTAATTTCGATTTTCTTCTAGAAAATTCCGAGGAGCGTTGTCTCAACACTGAAGAGATGGGTGGACATGCCAACCAATGGCAGGGTAACCCTTGAAGCTCATGGTGAACATACACATGTCATCACTCCTTCATCATACCACATCTTCAAAAACGACGGCAGGATGGTAATACAAAAGTCTTCTTTCAGAGACTTCATATCAGCTGCATCCTTCGTTGAAAAGAACGTTGTTATAATCACTTTCAAAGAGCGAAATGACCATTCTGTGTCCATCATCATTCAGCGCATCATGTAGATTCCGTCGGAACCAGCGCGTAAAATGGAAGCAAACAGTGCATCTCCTAGAATGTTCAACGCTCATTTCATCATGATGCCTCCAGGAGCAAAACACTGATTACTATAAGTTTGCTACATTGGATGGTAGAATAATTTAACTAGTATGGACCATGTGCTTGCTTGAACTATCGGAATATTCTTTTGCAACTTATGTAGCTCTTACAGACAATCAACTAGCTGTTTCAACCATAGGAATGATCCTTTAAAACAAATGTTGTTTGAACCATCCAAATGATTCAATCGAAAAAATGTAGTTCTAATCCTTTGAAAAGTTCACAATTCCAAAAACCAAAAAACAAAAAGATTCATTTTCAAAAAATGAAACGAAACAAGAATCGGTTCGTGATTCAAAACCTCTAGCAATACGATGTTATCAAACTTATTCAAACCATCTAGTGAAACATATCTCAATTAAAAACCAAACAGGACTACGTTTTCAAATCCAAACTATATTCAGTTCAACTTTTCCTAAACACACTTGTACACCGAATAACATAAAAACCGTGCCTCCCTAACCAAGAAAGATTATTAACTGAAAAAAATGTTTCACAACAAAGGCACAACCATGCATCTGCTGAATGTTTACTATCACAGCCAAAGATGCATACGCAGACAGCACGCAACGAATAAAAAAAATTCAATTTCGAAATTCTACACCTGGAACAGCCGCGTGACTAGCAACTGCTCTTTGGCGGTTTCCTTTTTTGCACGACAAAACAACCCTTTCACTTTTCCGACTCCATTTCATCCTCTTCCTCGAAAGTTTCTCGCCGGCCGCAGTTCACCACCGCACACCTCCAGCCATGGACGACGGGAAACTAACAACATTCACCGAACACATCACTACCCATGGTACAACCGTGCTCGAGGTGGTGTACACCAACGACCCAAGGACCGTGGAGCGGATCATCAACAAGTACGAAGAATGGCTAAAGGAGGAGAAGAACAAGTTCGTCGGCCTCGACCTCGAGTACACACGTAAGAGCAGTTACATACGACAAGGGATCACCGTCGTCCAACTTTCCATGCGCCAGCATGTCCTTGTATACCACTACTGCAGGTCCGAGTGCTCCCAGGCGTTAGTTGACTTCCTGCAATGGAAAGCGGTAACTTTCACTAGCGTCGACACCAGGAACGACAAGACCATGCTTGCCCGTGCATGCATCAGAATTCCAGACGAGCACCACGTCGACATCCAGAGGCTATTCCGCATCAAGGGTGGTGGAGAAAGGGACTCCATGGCTGACCTTGCAGCGGCCATCATCGACCCCTCATACAAGAACATGAAGAAATCATTCCCAAAGGAGAAGCACCAGTTCTGGGAGTGGAAGCCACTTTCCCCAATACACCTTGAGTACGCGGCAAAGGACGGGTATGTTAGCTACGAATTGTACTGTAGAATCCTAATCATCAAGAATGGGCTACGTCACCTCCACCAACAACCAATGAAAGAAAGACTCCGCCCATGTAAGAGCAATGACGAGGGATCTTCCAGCGGCTGGAAGCGCCGGAAGGGAAACAGTGGTTGGTAAATTGCGAGAAAATGGATGTCTACCTATGTTGTAAATATGTTTGTTGTTGCTCAAAGATGCTGTGTGTATTGTATTACTATTTTACGTTTGAACTTTGAACACAGTGGTGTGCTCATGTACTAATTTGGATTGTATGAACCTATGTTGTAAATATGTTTGTTGTTGCTCAAAGATGGTGTGTGTATTGTATTACTATTTTACGTTTGAACTTTGAACACAATGGTGTGCTCACGTACAAATGCATACTACGTTTTGCATGTCTAAATGCAATTAGTAAGTTATGTCTAAATGCAATTAGTAACTTATGTCCCAGTACTGAGCAAGCATATATTGTATCCATGATTATAGAACGAGAGATATCTCGCACGATATTATATTATAATTTTCATACTCAACCTTTACAAGATGCATCGTGCATTTACAAGAATATGTGATGATATCGTTGTAAACTCTCAGTACAATGCTTATTAAACATTGGCATGAGCAATTCATAAATATTGCAGAAGATCATTCGGTACACAGTCACAAGCGACGATAACTTTGTTACCTTAACCACATTGGAAAAAAAATCCTTGCCTCCATTTCACATCAAACACCGCTCCGTCGATTCAGAACATCCTTGCTATTCTACACAGGTTCCTCTCCGTACACCAGTTCTGCACAATGCCACAAAACTACACTACTGCGTGCAACTGACCTATTTACAAGCGTGACTCACTAAGTATCTACTAAATCCATGCATGTGGTGCCACGCACCCGTGACCCTAGAGACTACACACTTGTGCATCATTAACCGAGCCCCTCTAACCAGATATGGGGACCGATGCCTCTACTGCCGTGCACCCGTGCCTCTAGAATCTTGACACCAGCAAGTGGGTTCAAAACCGTTCCTCTAGACAACCGTGCTTGTACTGACTGCAGTGCCTCTGTTTGCTTGATCAACGTGCATCACTTGAAACCCAAAGTAACTCTACGTGCTCCGCACGCGTGATCGCCAATGCAACTTTGGTGTTGCACAGATGCGTCTCTCAGTATACCCGTACCTCCACAACTGTGTTTGTACTGACTATAATTCCATGTCTCCGTTTTGCTCAGTCCACGTGCCTCACATAAAACCAACAGTAACTCTACCTCCTACACACACACGAGCCTCTCGCATGAAACCCATAGTATCTCGCCCGTACAACTTTGGCGCTGCACACACGTAGCTCTTAGTATACCCGTGCCTCCTCACAACCATGCCTGCACTGACTTCAATTCTGTGCCTTCATTTGCTTAAACCACGTGCCTCACATAAAAGAGATACACAGCCGTGCCTAAGAGTAAAGAACACACGTGCATCAACTGTATTCAAAACTATAACCCCAATTAAATAACATCCGTCCAAAAGAACATCTTTAAAAGAGATGCACAACCATACCTCTTCTACAAACATATAACAGCAATGAACACTTAGGTTCTTAGGTCCATATCAATTCGTATAAAAATACAACATTAACCGTAGCATAGATTTTTAAACAAAAACCATTTATGTTCAAAGGCTATAACTAACATCACTGCGGCAGAAGATTGAATATAACAACAAGCCTCCCATCACGCTCTTTGAAAGTTATCAGCACCAAGCTGTTTACTTCAATAGACGATGCCTGGAGAAAATCACTGAAACCTTCCTGTTTGAACACCATGCTACTACCCAAGCCAATGAAGTAGGAGCAAGGAGTGCTCACATATATATCATCATCACCAGATTCCAAAGTAACTTCAAGGGTTAAAACGCCAGTCGTAGGAAAAGTCACAAACTCCTTCAAACTCCTCACAACAATACCAGGAATAACCTAACAAAAACAACAAGCTATCAGAAATAGAACAAAAATTAAAAACTATAAACAGAAGAGATAATAAAAATAAATAAATAAACAGAAACAAAGAAAAAACAGTGGAAAAAATCTGACCATATGATGATAATTAACATTCATTGAATCAATCCTGTGAACAAAAGGACAACACGGTATGTAGACATCATCAAATAGTTGACACCTCATGAAATACATCTGCTGATAATTAAGAAAAACACCACAGGTGTAATAACAACTCTCAACAAGCTCCATCTCGGAGTCGCTCAAACCATCAAGAGCTACAAAACATAATTACGCAGGCTCAAGGGAACAGAAAAATCATCATGTGCAATAAAACAAGCTAAAAACTTTCTTAAAAATAAACCTTACCAACAGAAGGTAATGGAGACAACGCATCTCCAAGACCAACACGATAAAAATCAATACCAATCCATGTTCCATAGTGTTCAAGCCTAATGGTCATTATATCACGAGGACGAACACCATAATCACCGACCAATCGTTCCTAGGAAGGATCATGGAATTTACTCCTCAACTGACCATGACTAAACAAAACACCATACAAATAACCCTCATTGCACTGAAAAGCAAGATCAGTATCTTCGTCACCCCCTCTTATGGCTAAAGCCCTGCACTCCTCGATGTAACGAGCAAGATGAGCTCTAACACTGCACGGAACATACTGCACAACAAATCAAAACAAGGATCATAATCAAAACCTAAACAGCATGAGCAGCACCAAAAGAAATAAAAGTGTGTGCCAAAAATTGAACAATTATAAAATGATATTCTTACAACACGCCTCCAACAACGCCGATCCAGGACCACACTGAACCCATCTACAGAAGAATCAACAGAAGAACACGGGCCACCAGGCATACGGCAAAAAGGACAAGCCATAACTGCAAGAAACATAATGATTATCAAGAACTAATCACACAAAACCCAGTTGAAACTTGACATCTGATAGTGTTGGTAGTCCCCACCCGTAACTATCCCATAAATCTCCATATCCCGGAAATATAATGGAAACAAAAAGAGAAACCCGAAAGGGAAACAGGGAACCCACGAAGGCAACCGGTAGGGAACGGAGATCACGCGAACGGGGAAGCGCGGTCGACGCTAAAGAAGGACCGTCGTAAAACCAGGCAACAAGCGCGCCGGCCGGGACATGGGCCGCCGTAACCACGCGACAAGAGCGGCGGCCGCGACGGACGAAGACGACGGCAAAGAAAGAACGGTGCTCCACGACGGTTCGCCCACACCAGAGAGAAAACAGATCTCAAAATAGATCAAAAGGTTTTACAAAATATTAAAAGTATAAGGACTAAAGTGAAAAAAAGGAAAAACCACAAAGGGAAACCAGAAACCGAAAAACACGGGAGAAGCCGTGCGCGCGACAAGTGTCACGCGCGGAGCGCATCGGAAAAGTCTCCCGACCCTACGCGCGTGACACTTGGCGCGCGCGGAGCGCTCCCCGACTAATCGTTGCGAGGAGCGCTGCTCAATTAGTGATTTCGAGGTTCCGTACCCTACAAGTCATCCCCGGCAAGTAGGATTCCCGTCGCTGTGGGCCTACAAGACCTCCTATGTAGCGCCTTATGCACCAATAGGATCAACCCGGCGCTCACGCCATTCCTCGCGTGGGCCGGCCCTCCAACGTGAGCTGGTGGCTAGCTCGGGTCGCTTCGTTTTTTTGCCAAGTTATCGGTTGACTATATGTGCTGACCGTTGACCTAACTTGTTGACGTGACATTGACCGTTGATTTTTTGGAAAAAAAAGTTTACAGACTCAAAAAATTCATAGATTTAAAAAAATCCACAAAAACCTCTAAAAAATTCATGAATTTGAGGGAAAAGTTGAAAAAAATCAGAAATCTTCGTGAGTTTCGTAAAATGTTTACACAAAATATCTATTTTCACATATTTGAGGAAAAAGTTCAAAATATCTTAAAATATATACGTGAATTGGAAAAAGTTCAGGAATTTAAGAAAAAAATGTTGTCAAAACTGAAAATGTTTATGAATTTGAAAAAAATAAAATAATAATAAAAAGGAACAAAAACCTGTCCAGAAAACCGAAAACAGAAGAATAAAAACAGTCGGAAGCTTCCCAAAACCAGCCCAAGGAAGCTTCTAGAACCTTCACAAAACCGGGAGCGGAGGGAGGTTCCCAGCCGTCTAGTTGGGCCGGTCAGTTCCCCACTCGTCATAGTTGGAGCGGAGGGACGTCCATTGAAATATATCGAAGGGGAAAGGGGTTTGCGTCAGTTGCCAAATGGTCTATCTTTTTTTAGGCAAACTCGCAAAGCTTTTTATTAAACCGTCACATTTACATGGACGAAGATAAGGTCTCCTAGGTGGCCTAACTAAACATGACGGCCGGTCCCGAGAATTAAAGCATGCTTTGCTAGTTTGTGGGCCTCGGTATTCGAGGTTCTAAACTCATGACTAAAAACACATGGAATAAAATTACTAGAGTGATGTTTGATCTCCTTCACCACTGCTCCATACGCTGATGATGTCCCTCTATGTATGGCTTCAACAGCTAGCTTGCAATCCGATGCCACAGATATTTTTTTGATATAAAGATCATCTGCTAGGGCTAGAGCTTCTCTGATTGCGAGGCATTCCAACACCTCCGGCTCGTCGATGTTTGTGAACAACCAAATGGTCTACCATGGCTACGGCACGGAGCAGGAGCTCTCTTCTGGGCCACAGCTCTCGCCCATCAGCCCCCTGCGCACGGGATGAAAGAAGGACGGGCTGAAAGAAGGTGGAAAAACAAGCTGGCCTGGCCGCGGCGGAAACGAACACGGAAACTCCCACGTGACGCGCACCGAGTTCGCGTCACCCGCACGCACCGCCCAATAGGCTGGATGGACGGCTCTGTTTTTATCTCCTCCTTTTATTTATTTATTATTCGGCGCCGAACGTTCCAGAAGGCCGAGGCGCTTCCGGAAGCTACCCCGCGGCCCTACATATACAGCGCCCCACGCCCCACCCCGGTCTCGACCTCACGATCCAAGCCAACAACAACAATTATACTACGACCCGACACGCCCCCTCCCTCTCTCCATCAACCCTTCTCCCGTTCCCCAAATCTCTCGACCTCGGAGCAGCCATGACTCATATCCTTCACCGCGAATAAAATCGCCTTCTCTGTTCATCTAATTTTCGTTGATTCTTGTCAAAAATTGGCCGGATTATTACTTTATATCTGTTACCGTGTGCGTGTGTGTTGTGTTTTGGTTGGATCTGTCCGTGTTGTTCCTTGACCTTGCTGGCGGCTGCACGCGGCGACCAGAGGGAGCGGGACCGGCAGCGGGCGCAGGCGCGGAAGCCGGGGACCAAGGGCCGCGACGACGGGCTCACGCCGGAGCAGCGACGAGAGAGGGACGCCAAGGCGCTGCAGGAGAAGACCGCCAAGAAGGCGGCGCAGGCCACGCAGGGGGCCGGCGACGCCAAGAAGAAGAACGCCGCCGGCAAGAAATAGTAGTTCGGATCCGTTCTGTCTGTCTCATGAAGTGGAGAGATGTTCTGATGTAGAATTTCTGTGCGATGTGGTTGCGCTCGGCTTGTAGCACAATTCTTTCGCGCCTCCAGATCAGGCCCCTGTTGTTGATGCGTAATTCGTGGATCTTTAATGCAATGCGATTAATTTGGTCGTTACATCCTCTTCTCATCCGAAATTGTCCGGAATTCCTGACCAGCGTTTTGTAGCTTTTGTCTCACGTTGTCTGACTTGTGCAGTTAGGGCATCTCAACGTGGTCTAATCCGAAAGTATTTTGGGATCTGAGGCTGCAAGGCTTTTGTAAGTATCAAATACAGTGAGTACTCACCTACCGCCGAGCGCATCCGCGGCAGGGGTACACAAGCTACCGCTAGCCAGTAGTAAAATGGTCAAATCCTAAAATACTTCCTAAAATACTTCTGAATAGACTCCTTCATTTGCTGCTTTTGAAGTAGTTATATACTCCGCTTCACATATAGATCCCGTCACCGTTTAATATAAACATGTATCCGGTTTACGATTTAGAATCGTCTCAATCAGTGTCAAAGGTTGCATCTACGTAACCATTTACGATGAGCTTTTTGTCATCTTTTCAGGTACTTCAGAATATTCTTCACCGCTGTCCAGTGATCCACTCCTAGATTACTTTGATACTTCCCTGCTAGACTTATAGTAAGGCACACATCAGGTCTGGTATACAACATTGCATACATGATAGAGCCTATGGCTGAAGCATAGAAAACATCTTTCATTTTTTCTCTATCTTCTGCGGTGGTCGGATATTAAGTCTTACTCAACTTCACACCTTGTAACACAGGCAAGAATCCTTTCTTTGCTTAATCTATTTTGAACTTCTTCAAAACTTTGTCAAGGTATGTGCTTTGTGAAAGTTCAATTAAGCGTCTTGATCTATCTCTATAGATCTTAATGCCAATATGTAAGCAGCTTCACCGAGGTCCTTCATTGAAAAACTCTTATTCAAGTATTATTTTATGCTATCCAGAAATTCTATATTATTTCCAATCAGTAATATGTCATTCACATATAATATCAGAAATGCTACAGAGCTCCCACTCACTTTCTTGTAAATACAGACTTCTTCAAAAGTCTGTACAAAATTAAATACTTTGATCACACTATCAAAGCGTTTATTCCAACTCCGAGAGGTTTGCAGCAGTCCATAAATGGATCGCTGGAGCTTGCACACTGTCAGGACCCCGACTCAATGCCACATCGATCCAGCATGTAACACCTCATATCACTTTGCGGCCTCACGCACGGTATCCCCACGGGTGTCGCCTTACCTTTGCCCGGGACCGTTTGCGCCTTTTGGCACACGTATATGATGGTGTCGCTAGCATCCATATGATAAAGAGCCCGGGCTGACATGGCTAGTCGTAAACCTAAAGTGGCACTAACTTACAGGGACAGGCATCCATGACCCAGCATCGAACGTGTCGGTCATCAGCGAGTGAATCCAGGCTGTAGCACTGGGCTAACAGGACTCCGGTGAACCGGGCTGTAGCAGGCTAACAGGACTCCGGTATTCATCGCGTGACATTTTCCCGAAGGAACAGACACATGATCGAAGAAGGACACATGCCGGCCAGCCTAAGTGTTCCGGAGCAGTAGCAAGCTACCAGGGCTCAGCGGAAGCACTAGGAGACATTTCCCGGTAAAAGAGGCTACTAAGGATAAACAACTAGATAGTCAGATCCCACACATAGCAATACACATTACACGTACGCATAACATGCAAGTATGTGCTGTACAACATGGCATCACAGCATAACTCAACAACTCAAATAGATAAAGGCTCAGAAGAGCCATCATAGCAATTATTGCAAACGGGGGTCACAAGACCCATCATACAGAGCATACAAGCAACAAGCGGAAGCATTACATGTCTGGGTACAGACATCTATAAATGAAAAAGGCTGAAGAGCCTGACTATCTACAACATCCGATCAAGATCGTAGCTGAGGTACTAGCTACTAGTCGAAGTCCACGAGAACACTAGTAAGACCGAAGTCTCCGCTGCAAAAACATAAATGAAGCAACATGAGTACAAAGGTACTCAGCAAGACTTACATCAGATCCTAGCATACATGCATTTGTATCAAGAGGGTACTATGGGGTTTAGTTGCAGCAAGCCAGCTTTGACTCTGTGGCTATCCTGTTCTACGACTACCAGAAACTCTTGAGGTGAGACAACGTACACGAGTCCACTAATCACCACACAATACACTACTATGGATTCATCCCCGTCTCCCTACGAGAAGGCCATCCATAGCACTCGCACTTGTCTTGAGCTTTTTATAGTATCCACTTCAAGTTGTCTATGTACCATGTAAGCATCCAAGAAGTCCATAACCGCGGACCCGACTATTCGAATAGATCATGTTAACCCTGCAGGGGTGTACTTCTTCACACACGCTCTCGCCACTTACCGCCATGTACACGTCATGTATCTCGGCAACCTTCAAGCGGGAGCCTGGCGATGGTGTCGGCCACGACCTGACTAACCACACAAGACTCTAGCCCAGGTTTATCGCCTATTCGGGTTCCATCCGCAAGGAGATCCGGCCGGGGTGTCGCTCACGGCCCCAAACGATGTGAGCAGGGTTCCCAAGCCCACCATCCGGGTGCCACTTGGTACACCGTGCCACGTGTGCCTAGTCTGTCCCAAGCCCACCCTGCCGGGTGCCACTTGGTAGAAAAATAGCACTACCTACAAACACCAGAAACTAGTTGCGACTCCTGGACAGAGATCAAGTTGGTTAATAAGTCGAGAGGGCTTGGAGCGCCCGGAGCCCAATGTGTGGTAGTATCGAGTCATTGGACAACATACATAGAACTCGGTGCTTAAGGACGGTTCCAGTGAGACAACCCACCATGTACTCCTACATGGCCTCTCACCGCTACCTTTACCAAATCGTGTTCACACACTTAACTCTCAGCACCAGAACATATCGTAACACTCCAATTCATTCCCAATGAATCAGACCTGACACAACTCTAAACAATAGCAGGCATAGCATGGTAGGAACACAACATGGCTCAATCAACTCCTACACATGCTAGTGGGTTTCAACTTTTTACTGTGGCAATGACAGGTCATGCAGAGGAATGGGTTCAACTACCGCAGCACAAAGTAGCAGATGAATCGTTGTTGTCCTAATGCAATAACTGAGAGCAGGAGCGAGAGAGTAGGGTTCTATCGAAATGAACAAGGGGGTTTGCTTGCCTGGTAAATCAACAGAGGAGGCACTGCTTCACAGACAGGTACTCTGGAACGGACTCCGGAGCAGGACCTATCGAGAAGGAACAGTGTCGGCAATCAATACACAAACATATGCAACAATATGATGCATGAACATGGCATGAAGATGTGATGCTGTTTGAGCTAATGCAACTAGTATTCATTTGGTTTGAAGTCCATTTGAACCATAAGCTCAAATGCAATTCTAAATTAAGTCTCTTAATGTGCCATAATGTGTTTTCCCATATTCAGCATGTATAAGTTGGTTTGTCATGCATGAAACTAGTACAGATGGAAAGATTACATTTTTCTGATAATTTTTCATATATAAATTATTTTAATCTGAGCTATGGTTGAATTGATATGAATTTTTGAAGTTTAAAACAATTTCTGGAATTTCCTGATTTAATTTAAATCCAGAAATTATATTATTGCGCCAGCATGACGTCAGCACGACGTCAGCAGTCAACTGCGGCTGGCTGGGGTTAAACCTGACGTGTGGGGTCCACACATCAGTGACAGGGGGTTAAACAGGGTTAGATTAACTTAATTAACAGATTAGGGGGGTCGGGCCCACTAGTCAGTGTTAGTGGCTAATTAGGTTTAGTTATTTTTTAACTAAAATTAGCAAGGCCTGGCCCCACTAGTCAGCGACCCTGGGGGGGTCAAACCCCAGGTCAAACAAGTCAAACCCGCCGGCGGTTAGCCGCCGGCGAGGTCCGCGGCATACATGTGCCCCGGGTTTCCTCTGTGGTGCTCCAAATGGCGCGCGGCTAGGCGCGTTGGAGAGCTAGCACGATGGCGCGTCAGGCGGTGACCGTGGCTGGGCCTGGGGTGGCCGGAGTCGACGGCGGCGAGCTCGGCTGCGGCTGCCGGAGTTCGGTCGTGCACGAGAACCCGTTTGAAGCTCGAGGACGAGAGAAACAACGCGCTAAGGATGCTCTACGGGGCCTTACGAACGTGTTGGACTCGCCGGGGTGACCAAATGGTCACCGGAGCTGCGTCGACGGCGATCTCGGTGGTGGCGGAGGTTCGGCCATGGTGGGGAAAGGGCTTACGGCGAGCGGGTGACTAAGCGGAGAGGGGGAAACGGTGGCGGAGCTCACCGCGGATCCAACGGCGTCGTCGGCGAGCTCGGGGAAGGCTTGGGGCAGCCGGAGCGACGACGGCGATCTCGTCGGCCGAAGCTTGAAGACGACGGCGATTGCGATGAAGCGGAGCTCGCCCGGGTTGCTTGCTCGGTGAGGAGGGAGAGGGGGTCGCGGCGGAGCTGGGAAGCGTGTCGGGGAGGCGAGGGGAGGCCGGTGGCCACGGCAACGGCGAGCGGCGGCGGCAATGGCGCTCGGGTGTGCGAGGGAGAGAGCAGGGGGAGAGGAGGAGGGCGAGGGAGAGTGCGAGAGAGGTCGGGGTGGCTGCGTGGCGTCTCCGGGGCATCCAGACGAGGAGGGGAGAGGGCAGGCAGGCAGAGAGGGAGGTGGCGTGGCGCGGTGGCGCGCGCGCGCGCCGGGCACGCTCCCCTCCCTCTGTCGAGGACGAAGACGACAGAGGAGGAGGCGGGCTGGGCCGCCTGCTGGCTGGGCCGGCCTGCTGCTGCTGGGCCAGAGGCGCCAGGCAGAAGCCCAGGTAAGGTTTTTCCTGTTTTATTTCTTTTCTAATTTTTCTGACATTTGTTCTGATTTAGTAATAATACTAAATCAATTTATTTACTTATGCCATTTTTTTATGGAAGCTAGTTATATTAATCCAGAGCTCCTTTATAAATGGCATAATTTTTGGACATATATTAATATATATAACTAATATATTTCCAATGCAAATATTTATGGATTAATCCAAATGGCCAAAATAAATATCCATGAGCTCCTAAAAATATTGGTTTGATTTTTATCTCTGTCCAATATTTTCAGAGAGCAACATGAGCATTTTCTTGGACCCTTTTGGAGAAATTTTTATTTGGGTCATTTCAAAATGATTCTGAGGGTTCCACCAATCCTCATTTCAAATTTAAATGAAAATTTAAACATGATGCACAAATGACTAGCTAGTCTAGGTCATACCAGAACTAGGGATGTGACAACTCGCCCCCACTTGAAAGAATCTCGTCCCGAGATTCAGGGGTCGACGGAAAGAAAGCGGGATACTCCAGTCGAAGACGATCTTCTCGCTCCCAAGTAGCTTCTCTCTCGGAATGATGAGACCACTGAACTTTGAGAAACTTGATGTTCTGACGTCGGGTAACACGCTCGGCTTGATCAAGAATGCGAACCGGGTACTCTCGGTATGTGAGGTTATCTTGGAGATCAAGCGTTTCGTGGTCCACTCCGCGGATAAGATCCGAGAAGCAACGCCTGAGTTGAGAGACATGGAAGACATCATGAACTCGAGAAAGATGTGGGGGTAGTTCCAATTGGTAGGCAACCTCTCCTCGTTTAGCGAGAATACGAAAAGGACCAATGTAACGAGGAGCCAACTTGCCCTTGATACCGAAACGATGGGTACCCTTCAAAGGAGTAACCCGAAGGTAAGCTTGGTCGCCAATTTCATAAGTCATATCCTTATGATGACGATCGTACTGGCTTTTCTGACGAGACTGGGCTATTTTCAAATTCCCACGAATGATGCGAACTTGCTCTTCTGCCTCCTGGATCATGTCCGGTCCAAAGAATTGTCTTTCACCAGTTTCTGACCAGTTCAAAGGTGGTCGACATCTTCGTCCATAGAGAACCTCAAAAGGAGCTTTCTTGAGGCTGGATTGGTAGCTATTGTTATAAGCAAACTCGGCGAAAGGAAGACATTTCTCCTAATCCATACCGAATGAGATAACGCAAGCTCTGAGCATGTCTTCGAGAATTTGATTGACCCGTTCCACCTGACCACTCGACTGAGGGTGGAAAGCGGTACTGAAGGAGAGATGGGTGCCCATGGCAGTTTGGAAACTCTCCCAGAAATGAGAAGTGAAAAGACTGCCACGGTCTGAATTGATCTCTAGTGGAACACCATGGAGTGACACTATTCGAGAAATGTATAAGTCAGCAAGCTGACTAGCAGTGATACTCTCTCGAACAGGAAGGAAGTGAGCCACTTTGGAAAGACGATCAACGACTACGAAGATAGCGTTATTCCCTCTCTTGGTCCTCGGAAAGCCGGTGATGAAGTCCATACCAACTTTATCCCATTTCCATTCAGGAATAGCTAAAGGCTGAAGGGTGCCAGCAGGTCTTTGATGCTCTGCCTTAACGCGACGACAAACGTCACATTTAGCAATGAACTCAGCGATTTCTCTCTTCATCCTAGTCCACCAGAACCTCTGGCGTAGGTCCTGATACATCTTAGTACTACCGGGATGAATCGTGAGAGGAGATTCATGCGCCTCCTTAAGAATCAGTTGTCGAAGATGTTGATTCTTGGGAACCACCAAGCGATTCTCAAAGAAAACAACACCACGGTCATCCATAGAGAAACATCCACCAACTCCCTTCTTAATGTTTCTCTTGATCCGAGAAATTCCTGTGTCTTGCTTTTGAGCAGCGACAATCCGATCTTCAAGATCAGGTTTCGCCACCAAGGTAGAAAGGAATCCGTGAGGAGCAATGTGAAGATTAAGCTTACAGAATTCCTCATGGAGAAGTGGTTGGCCTTGCTGCAACATGAGATTGTTGCAATAAGATTTACGGCTTAGAGCATCAGCCATGACATTGGCTTTGCCTGGGGTGTAGGTAATTCCTAGATCATAATCTGTGATCAACTCCAGCCAACGTCTTTGCCTAAGGTTCAGATCCGGTTGGGTGAAGATATACTTGAGACTCTGGTGATCAGTGTAGATCTCGCAACGTTTACCAAGAAGGTAATGTCGCCAGGTCTTGAGTGCATAGACTACGGCTGCAAGCTCTAGATCATGTGTAGGATAATTATCCTCATGTGGATGCAACTGTCGAGATGCATAGGCAATCACATGACGATCCTGCATAAGAATGCAACCTAGTCCCTGTCGTGAGGCGTCGCAGTAGATAATAAAGTCTTTAGTGAAATCCGGTGGCACAAGTATGGGAGCAGAAGTCAGGCGTCTTTTCAGTTCCTGAAAACTGTACTCACACTGTGGGGACCACTCGAACTTTTTATCCTTCTTGAGAAGTTCCGTGAGAGGTTTGGCTACTTTGGAGAAGTTTTCAACAAAGCGGCGACAATAGCTGGCTAGACCAAGGAAGCTCCTAACTTGTTTAACGGTTTCAGGTGGATTCCAATCGAGAACGGCCTTGACTCTCTCGGGATTGACAGCAATGCCCTTACCAGAGATTACGTGGCCTAGGTAGGTCACTTCTGGCAACCAAAATTCACACTTGGAGAACTTGGCATAAAGACGGTGCTCTCTGAGTTTTTCTAACACAAGTCTAAGATGTTCGGCATGCTCTTCTTCGTTCTTCGAGTAAATAAGAATATCATCGAGGTAAACCACGACGAACTTATCTAAGTACTCCATGAAGATCGAGTTCATCAAGCGGGAGAATGTGGCTGGGGCGTTGGTTAGGCCGAAGGACATGACGGTGTACTCGTACTGGCCATAACGAGTGACAAAAGCGGTCTTGGGAATGTCCCCGTTTCTGATCTTAATTTGGTGGTATCCTAACCTCAAATCCATCTTGGAGAAGACTGAGGATCCAGCGAGCTGATCATACAGGTCGTTGATCCTGGGGAGCGGATACTTGTTCTTTATAGTGACCAAATTAACGGGACGATAATCTACAACCATCCGGTCCTTACCATCCTTCTTCTTAACAAAGAGGACGGGGCAAGCCCAAGGAGAAGAACTAGGACGGATGAAACCCTTTTGCAAGGACTCATCAAGTTGTTTCTTAAGCTCGGCTAGTTCTAAGGGTGCCATCTTGTAAGGTCTCCTAGAGATTGGAGCTGTTCCTGGGATAAGATCTATGACGAACTCTACATCTCTGTCAGGTGGAACACCTGGCAGTTCCTCTGGAAAAACATCCGGAAAGTCACGGACTACCGGGATATCTTCAAGGTCTGGAAGAGGGCTGGCATTAAGAGAATAGAGCTGACGCTTTGCAACTCTAGTAGAGACAGTGACTATCTTGCCAGATGGGTGTGTAAGCTGAACAGATCTTGTGTAACAATCAATCTTGGCATGATGAGCTGTCATCCAGTCCATACCCAAGATGATATTAATATCTGAGGACTTGAGGGCTACAAGTGATGCCAGAAATACAAGTCTATCAACAAGGATTTCGTTACCATGGCTTACCCTAGAGGTTTGCCATTTGGATCCAGGAGTTTGGATGACTAGCGGAGTTGGCATATCACAAAATGACATGTTGTGCAAGTTAGCATAGCTCTCGGAAATGAAGGAGTGAGATGCTCCAGTATCGAATAGAACTGATGCTGGGTGACAATTGACAAGGAGTGTACCAAGAACGACATCCGGATCATCATGAGCGTCTTTAGCTGAGACGTGATGCACACATCCACGTTCAATGGGGGCTGACTTGACACTGATCATCTTGCGTGATGGCTTAACACAGCCAACAGTCTTCTCGGGCTGGGGTGGAGCATAACTAGTCTGAGAGCAGTCACGTGCATAGTGTCCTGGCTTCCCGCATGTGAAGCAAGTCCCTGAGGTTGGACATGGACCCGCACTGACAAACGGTCTACCAGTAGGCCTGGGTGGGACATATGGCTGAGCTGGGGGAGGCACCACATGGGATGACCTCGGTGTATAACCGGAAGGAAGAGCGGAGTTTGGAACCCAAATCCGGCGCTTTTGAGAACTAGAACCAGAGGAAGATCCCAAATCACGGGTGTGCTTACGAGACTCCTCGTAAGTGAGCTGAGCTGTCTCTGCATTGATGGCCTTGTTCACAAGGGCTTGGAATGTATCACAATGATGCAGGTGGAGATCACGACGCAACTTGGGGTTGAGACCCTTCTGGAACCTAGCCTGCTTCTTGGCGTCCGTGGACACTTCTTCTGTAGCATAGCGAGCGAGGTTCTCAAACTCTCTACTATAAGCATCAACAGCCATCTTATTCTGGGTGAGACTACAGAACTCTTCTCTCTTGCGATCGATGAGGGCTTCAGGAATGTGATGCTCGCGAAAAGCCTCAGTGAAATCTCTCCAGGTAGGAATCTGGCCAGCTGGAAGCATAGCCTCATAGTTCTGCCACCAAAGACTAGCAGGACCTTCCAGGTGGTATGTGGCATAGGTGACCTTGTCATCTTCAGCTACGTTCGCGGAATGCAGCTTATGAGTGATGCTACGGAGCCAGTCATCTGCATCGAGTGGCTCGATGGAATGACGAAAGGTAGGTGGGTGCAAGCGAATGAAGTCATGAATGGTAGCAGACTCTTTGAACTGATGTGCGGTGTTCTCCTCGATGCGTGCCAACAAACGGTTAGACTCACGCTTGTTCCTCTCCATTTCTAGCATGAACTCTGTCAACGAAGGCGGGTCAGGAGGATCCTCATTCCTACCATCTCCATGGTTCTGGCTACGAATAATAGAACTAGATGACATCCTGTGAAACGAAACCAAGGACGGAATCAGCATCAACTATCGACTGTAGAATGTAGGACAAGGGATTAGTATCTCTCGAACTCCTAGGAAAATTCCGGCAGCATAACGGCAGTAAAATGCTCAGAATGAGACATCCTACTAAAAATGGGGTGGTAACATACTCATCAGCATCACTCAAGGTTCTGAGATAGTGCTAAACAGACTACACCGGGAGTACTCGAAAACTGGGGTATGACTCTGATCAACCAATCCTATGGGACTACGGAGTAGTAACACGTGATCCTGATAGACGGAAGAGAAAGCCTAGTTCCTTAATCCCGTCGGAAAGATAGTACGACTCAGATCAGAAGGCCATGAGGTATAAGGAGTAAAAGAGCCTTACGTTCCAACCCACAATCAATTCCCTTACATAACTAAGGATTTTCTAGACTCAACTTTGACCAGATTGGCTTGGTAATCCTACAGGCAGCCAGGCTCTGATACCAACGCTGTCAGGACCCCGACTCAATGCCACATCGATCCAGCATGTAACACCTCATATCACTTTGCGGCCTCACCCACGGTATCCCCACGGGTGTCGCCTTACCTTTGCCCGGGACCGTTTGCGCCTTTTGGCACACGTATATGATGGTGTCGCTAGCATCCATATGATAAAGAGCCCGGGCTGACATGGCTAGTCGTAAACCCAAAGTGGCACTAACTTACAGGGACAGGCATCCATGACCCAGCATCTAACGTGTCGGTCATCAGCGAGTGAATCCAGGCTGTAGCACTGGGCTAACAGGACTCCGGTGAACCGGGCTGTAGCAGGATAACAGGACTCCGGTATTCATCGCATGACATTTCCCCGAAGGGACAGACACAGGATCGAAGAAGGACACATGCCGGCCAGCCTAAGTGTTCCGGAGCAGTAGCAAGCTACCAGGGCTCAGCGGAAGCACTAGGAGACATTTCCCGGTAAAAGAGGCTACTAAGGATAAACAACTAGATAGTCAGATCCCACACATAGCAATACACATTACACGTACGCATAACATGCAAGTATGTGCTGTACAACATGGCATCACAGCATAACTCAACAACTCAAATAGATAAAGGCTCAGAAGAGCCATCATAGCAATTATTACAAACAGGGGTCACAAGACCCATCATACAGAGCATACAAGCAACAAGCGGAAGCATTACATGTCTGGGTACAGACATCTATAAATGAAAAAGGCTGAAGAGCCTGACTATCTACAACATCCGATCAAGATCGTAGCTGAGGTACTAGCTACTAGTCGAAGTCCACGAGAACACTAGTAAGACCGAAGTCTCCGCTGCAAAAACATAAATGAAGCAACATGAGTACAAAGGTACTCAGCAAGACTTACATCAGATCCTAGCATACATGCATTTGTATCAAGAGGGTACTATGGGGTTTAGTTGCAGCAAGCCAGCTTTGACTCTGTGGCTATCCTGTTCTACGACTACCAGAAACTCTTGAGGTGAGACAACGTACACGAGTCCACTAATCACCACACAATACACTACTATGGATTCATCCCCGTCTCCCTACGAGAAGGCCATCCATAGCACTCACACTTGTCTTGAGCTTTTTATAGTATCCACTTCAAGTTGTCTATGTACCATGTAAGCATCCAAGAAGTCCATAACCGCGGACCCGGCTATTCGAATAGATCATGTTAACCCTGCAGGGGTGTACTTCTTCACACACGCTCTCGCCACTTACCGCCATGTACACGTCATGTATCTCGGCAACCTTCAAGCGGGAGCCTGGCGATGGTGTCGGCCACGACCTGACTAACCACACAAGACTCTAGCCCAGGTTTATCGCCTATTCGGGTTCCATCCGCAAGGAGATCCGGCCGGGGTGTCGCTCACGGCCCCAAACGATGTGAGCAGGGTTCCCAAGCCCACCATCCGGGTGCCACTTGGTACACCGTGCCACGTGTGCCTAGTCTGTCCCAAGCCCACCCTGCCGGGTGCCACTTGGTAGAAAAATAGCACTACCTACAAACACCAGAAACTAGTTGCAACTCCTGGACAGAGATCAAGTTGGTTAATAAGTCGAGAGGGCTTGGAGCGCCCGGAGCCCAATGTGTGGTAGTATCGAGTCATTGGACAACATACATAGAACTCGGTGCTTAAGGACGGTTCCAGTGAGACAACCCACCATGTACTCCTACATGGCCTCTCACCGCTACCTTTACCAAATCGTGTTCACACACTTAACTCTCAGCACCAGAACATATCGTAACACTCCAATTCATTCCTAATGAATCAGACCTGACACAACTCTAAACAATAGCAGGCATAGCATGGTAGGAACACAACATGGCTCAATCAACTCCTACACATGCTAGTGGGTTTCAACTATTTACTGTGGCAATGACAGGTCATGCAGAGGAATGGGTTCAACTACCGCAGCACAAAGTAGCAGATGAATCGTTGTTGTCCTAATGCAATAACTGAGAGCAGGAGCGAGAGAGTAGGGTTCTATCGAAATGAACAAGGGGGTTTGCTTGCCTGGTAAATCAACAGAGGAGGCACTGCTTCACAGACAGGTACTCTGGAACGGACTCCGGAGCAGGACCTATCGAGAAGGAACAGTGTCGGCAATCAATACACAAACATATGCAACAATATGATGCATGAACATGGCATGAAGATGTGATGTTGTTTGAGCTAATGCAACTAGTATTCATTTGGTTTGAAGTCCATTTGAACCATAAGCTCAAATGCAATTCTAAATTAAGTCTCTTAATGTGCCATAATGTGTTTTCCCATATTCAGCATGTATAAGTTGGTTTGTCATGCATGAAACTAGTACAGATGGAAAGATTACATTTTTCTGATAATTTTTCATATATAAATTATTTTAATCTGAGCTACGGTTGAATTGATATGAATTTTTGAAGTTTAAAACAATTTCTGGAATTTCCTGATTTAATTTAAATCCAGAAATTATATTATTGCGCCAGCATGACGTCAGCACGACGTCAGCAGTCAACTGCGGCTGGCTGGGGTCAAACCTGACATGTGGGGTCCACACGTCAGTGACAGGGGGTTAAACAGGGTTAGATTAACTTAATTAACAGATTAGGGGGGTCGGGCCCACTGGTCAGTGTTAGTGGCTAATTAGGTTTAGTTATTTTTTAACTAAAATTAGCAGGGCCTGGCCCCACTAGTCAGCGACCCTGGGGGGGTCAAACCCCAGGTCAAACAAGTCAAACCCGCCGGCGGTTAGCCGCCGGCGAGGTCCGCGGCGTACATGTGCCCCGGGTTTCCTCTGTGGTGCTCCAAATGGCGCGCGGCTAGGCGCGTTGGAGAGCTAGCACGATGGCGCGTCAGGCGGTGACCGTGGCTGGGCCTGGGGTGGCCGGCGTCGACGGCGGCGAGCTCGGCTGCGGCTGCCGGAGTTCGGTCGTGCACGAGAACCCGTTTGGAGCTCGAGGACGAGAGAAACAACGCGCTAAGGATGCTCTACGGGGCCTTACGAACGTGTTGGACTCGCCGGGGTGACCAAATGGTCACCGGAGCTGCGTCGACGGCGAGCTCGGCGGCGGCGGAGGTTCGGCCATGGTGGGGAAAGGGCTTACGGCGAGCGGGTGACTAAGCGGAGAGGGGGAAACGGTGGCGGAGCTCACCGCGGATCCAACGGCGTCGTCGGCGAGCTCGGGGAAGGCTTGGGGCAGCCGGAGCGACGACGGCGATCTCGTCGGCCGAAGCTTGAAGACGACGGCGATAGTGATGAAGCGGAGCTCGCCCGGGTTGCTTGCTCGGTGAGGAGGGAGAGGGGGTCGCGGCGGAGCTGGGAAGCGTGTCGGGGAGGCGAGGGGAGGCCGGTGGCCACGGCAACGGCGAGCGGCGGCGGCGATGGCGCTCAGGTGTGCGAGGGAGAGAGCAGGGGGAGAGGAGGAGGGCGAGGGAGAGTGCGAGAGAGGTCGGGGTGGCTGCGTGGCGTCTCCGGGGCATCCAGACGAGGAGGGGAGAGGGCAGGCAGGCAGAGAGGGAGGTGGCGTGGCGCGGTGGCGCGCGCGCGCGCCGGGCACGCTCCCCTCCCTCTGTCGAGGACGAAGACGGCAGAGGAGGAGGCGGGCTGGGCCGCCTGCTGGCTGGGCTGGCCTGCTGCTGGTAGGCCAGAGGCGCCAGGCAGAAGCCCAGGTAAGGTTTTTCCTGTTTTATTTCTTTTCTAATTTTTCTGACATTTGTTCTGATTTAGTAATAATACTAAATCAATTTATTTACTTATGCCATTTTTTTATGGAAGATAGTTATATTAATCCAGAGCTCCTTTATAAATGGCATAATTTTTGGACATATATTAATATATATAACTAATATATTTCCAATGCAAATATTTATCGGATTAATCCAAATAGCCAAAATAAATATCCATGAGCTCCTAAAAATATTGGTTTGATTTTTATCTCTGTCCAATATTTTCAGAGAGCAACATGAGCATTTTCTTGGACCCTTTTGGAGAAATTTTTATTTGGGTCATTTCAAAATGATTCTGAGGGTTCCACCAATCCTCATTTCAAATTTAAATGAAAATTTAAACACGATGCACAAATGACTAGCTAGTCTAGGTCATACCAGAACTAGGGATGTGACACACACTTTGTTAGCTCCCTTTGGATCGACAAAACCTTCCGGTTGCATCATATACAACTCTTCTTCCAGAAATCCATTCAGGAATGCAGTTTTGACATCCATGTGCCAAATTTCATAATCATAAAATGCGGCAATCGCTAACATGATTCGGACAGACTTAAGCATCGCTACGGGTGAGAAGGTCTCATCGTAGCCAATCCCTTGAACTTGTCGAAAACCTTTTGCAACAAGTCGAGCTTTGTAGACAGTAACATTACCGTCAGCGTCAGTCTTCTTCTTGAAGATCCATTTATTTTCAATTGCTTGCCGATCAACGGGCAAGTCAACCAAAGTCCATACTTTGTTCTCATACATGGATCCCATCTCAGATTTCATGGCTTCTAGCCATTTTGCGGAATCTGGGCTCGCTATCGCTTCTTCATAGTTCGTAGGTTCATCATGATCTAGTAGCATAACTTCCAGAATATGATTACCGTACCACTATGGTGCGGATCTTACTCTGGTTGATCTACGAGGTTCGGTAGTAACTTGATCTGAAGTTTCATGATTATTATCATTAGCTTCCTCACTAATTGGTATAGGTGTCACAGAAACCGGTTTCTGTGATGTACTACTTTCCAATAAGGGAGCAGGTACAGTTACCTCATCAAGTTCTACTTTCCTCCCACTCACTTCTTTCAAGAGAAACTCCTTCTCTAGAAAGGATTCATTCTTAGCAAGGAATGTCTTGCCTTTGAATCTGTGATAGAAGGTGTACCCAACAGTCTTCTTTGGGTATCCTATGAAGACACATTTCTTCAATTTGGGTTCGAGCTTATCAGGTTGAAACTTTTTCACATAAGCATCACAGCCCCAAACTTTCAGAAACGACAACTTTGGTTTCTTACCAAACCATAGTTCATAAGGCGTCGTCTCAACGGATTTTGATGGTGCCCTATTTAACGTGAATGCAGCCGTCTCTAAAGCATAATCCCAAAACGATAGCGGTAAATCAGTAAGAGACATCATAGATCGCACCATATCTAATAAAGTACGATTACGACGTTCGGACACACCATTACGCTGTGGTGTTCTGGGTGGCGTGAGTTGCAAAACTATTCCGCATTGTTTCAAATGTAGACCAAACTCGTAACTTAAATATTCTCCTCCACGATCAGATCGTAGAAACTTTATTTTCTTGTTACGATGATTTTCAACTTCACTCTGAAATTCTTTGAACTTTTGAAATGTTTCAGACTTATGTTTCATTAAGTAGATATACCCTCTGCTTAAATCATCTGTGAAGGTGAGAAAATAACGATATCCGCCACGAGCCTCAACATTCATCGGTCCACATACATCTGTATGTATGATTTCCAACAAATCTGTTGCTCTCTCCATAGTACCGAAGAACGGCGTTTTAGTCATCTTCCCATGAGGCACGGTTAGCAAGTACCAAGTGATTCATAATCAAGTGATTCCAAAAGTCCACCAGTATTGAGTTTTCTTCATGCGCTTTATACCGATATGACCTAAATGGCAGTGCCACAAATAAGTTGCACTATCATTATCAACTATGCATCTTTTGGCTTCAACATTATGAATATGTGTATCACTACTATCAAGATTCATCAAAAATAGATCACTCTTCAAGGGTGCATGACCATAAAAGATATTACTCATATAAATAGAACAACCATTATTCTCTGATTTAAATGAATAACCGTCTCGCATCAAACAAGATCCAGATATAATGTTCATGCTCAACACTGGCACCAAATAATAATTATTTAGATCTAATACTAATCCCGAAGGTAGACATAGAGGTAGCGTGCCGACTGCGATCACATCGACTTTGGAACCATTTCCCACGCGCATCGTCACCTCGTTCTTCGCTAGTGTTCGCTTAATCCGTAGTCCTTGTTTCGAGTTGCAAATAATAGCAACAGAACCAGTATCAAATACCCAGGTGCTACTGCGAGCTCTAGTAAGGTACACATCAATAACATGTATATCACATATACCTTTGTTCACCTTGCCATCCTTCTTATACGTCAAATACTTGGGGCGGTTCCGCTTCCAGTGTCCAGTCTACTTGCAGTAGAAGCACTCAGTTTCAGGCTTAGGTCCAGATTTGGGGTTCTTCTCCTGAGCAGCAACTTGCTTGCTGTTCTTCTTGAAGTTCCCCCTTTTCTTCCCTTTGCCCTTTCTCGGTGTTCTGGGAACGGGGGTCCCCAGACTTGCCTGCCTGCGGCCTGTGGTGTGGCTCAGGCAGGGGCCCAACATGGCCCATCTTCATCAGCCCAAGTTCAAGACCCTCGCGAGGGGCCAAACCTCGCGGGGCGGACGACAGGAAGCTTCCTCAGAGGCAGCCTCATCAGGCAGGCTCGCGAGGAGGCGGAGAGATCAAGGCAGGGGTACCTCGCGAGGATCCCATGACGCAAGCCGTACCGATCGAGGCCAGGCGGGCGCCAGGCGGGCGCCGGCCTGTGCAGTGTCCTTGTTTCCCCTTTGGTGCAAAGGGAGCAAGCACAGGACAAGGCATCGGGCAAAGGTTGCCATTCCGGTGCAACAAGACCAAGACCAGCAGAGCGGCAGGATGGAGGTCACCGTGGAGCCCAAGACGGCGTCATCACCAGCGCTTTTGGTAGCCGAAGACCACCTTTGGTCAGGATAACTTGTACTAGATGTTCCCCTTCAAAATGATCAATTATTGGCGCCCTTCCCGCTCAATTATTCGGGGAGAGGCCCAGGGCCTCTATAAATAGAGCTAGCCATCACAGAGTAGAAACATCTAGACACCCAAGGGAGATGGGCAGACAGAGAGAGAGAAATCTAGAAGAACCCTAGCAGAGAGAGAGAGAGAGGCGACGGAACTCACCCTAGCAGTTCATCGCACCAGCTCAAGAACACCTCTCGCGAGGCTGTTCTTCCCTTGTACTATTCATCATTAGCCCCTGAGGCAATCCACCACACCACATACTGGAGTAGGGTATTACACCACAACGGTGGCCCGAACCAGTATAAACCTCGTGTCTCTTGTGTTGCTCATCATTTTCATCTTAGTTCGCACAAGTGGATCGAACGTAGATCGGTAGGGGAGAGATCTCCGCACGCACCCCGGTGTTCGAACCTCAAGAGTCCGCCGGAACCCGAAATCCGACATTTGGCGTGCCAGGTAGGGGTGCGCCAAAACCTTTCTTCCGCTGTTCTCGTGTGACCTTCCGTCGTGTCCATGGCTGACGCTCGTCGGGCTCGCGCCGAGCGCCGGGCTGCTCGCGCCACTCGCGTCGCCCAGACGGCCCCCGTCGGCGGCCCCCTCATCGTTCCCCGTCGCCCGCCGCCAATGCCGCCACCGGCCCAACGGGGAACGAGCAGCAGGCATCGTCCCAGCATCCTTCGGTGCGGCGGGATGGCCGCACCGCCACCCCGTCGCTGACTCCAGCTGGCTCGTCGTCCCACGCACGTCGCGCACCCATGGATGCGCACGCCTCACTGCTCTTGGCACGGGAGCTCCTGCACTATCACCCCGTCGATGACCTCTACGAGGACTGGCTCGCCCACATCACCGAGCTCGCCAGTGCCGCCGGGGGCTCCCCCTTGCGGTCCCTCTCGCTGCCTCGCCCTCCGTCCCATGCAGGGGGCGAGGATCAGGATGCGCCTCCGCTGCCTCCTCCCCAAGAAGGTGCCTTGGCTCCAAGGCACGCAGCCCCAGGGCGGGACCCTCCACGTCCGGCGCCTGCGCAGCAAGAAGGGAGCTGCCAAGAGATCCCACGTCCCCGGTAAGGTGCTCGCACGCTCCCAGCGCCGACGCGCCAAGATTGCGCCCCGGCGCCTCCACAACAAGACCCCGCGCTGGTCCCAGTGGCGGCGCGTGGTGACCCACGAGAACAAGTCCAGCACCAGCAAAGGGCACCGGTGACCATGGCGGGCTGCCTCGACTTCACCCCGAGCTGCGCGACGTCACATGGCCAGGCAAGTTCAAGCCTGACCTCCCTCCCTGCTACGATGGCACAGTGGACCCTGCGGAGTTCCTGCAGCTCTACGAGCTGGGCATCGTAGCCACCAATGGAGACGAAAAGGTGATGGCGAATTGGTTCCCCATGGCGCTCAAGGACGGCGCCCGCACCTGGCTCCTGAACCTGGCTCCCGGCACAATCTCCTCTTGGAGCGAGATGCGCACCCGCTTCATCGCCAACTTCCAGGGCACTTGCGACCGGCCCCCGGCCGTGAGCGACCTGCGCCACATCAAGCAATAGCCAGGAGAAACCCTGCAGAAGTACATCCAGCGCTTCAACTACGCTCGCCTCAAGATCCCCATGGTAACTGAAGAAGCTATCATCTCAGCCTTCTCCGACGGCGTGCGCGACGTCAAGATGAAGGAAGAGCTAGCAATCCATGAAGACATGTGCACATCCCTGGAGCTGTTCAACCTGGCGACCAAGTGCGCCAGGGCTGAGGAAGGGCGTCTCTCCCTCCTCGAGCTCCCGGCTGCCGACCCGGAAGAAAAGAAGTTCAAGGCCAAGGACGTGAAGCGCAAGGGGGCTGCCGTGCTAGCAGCGGATCCGGACACCAAGCGAGGCAGGGATCAGCCTGAGTCATCCAAGGGCGGACGGTACTGCGTGTACCACGACCTCCACACCCACAACACCAGCGAATGTCAAGAACTCCGAGCCGTGCGAGATGGGCGAATCGGCCGACGCCCAGAGCGCAACGACAGGGGCTATGGCCGAGGAGGAGGAAGAGGTGGCGGACGATGGGAAGACCGTGGCCTTCGCCAGGGATGGCGTGACCGCCCTCGCGAGGACCACTGGCAGGATCAGCCTCGCGAGGGAGGCTGGAGGGACCAACCTCGTGAGGGCCACCCGAACGGCAACGTATGCGTCCCTCCTCTGCCGCCTCCACCAAGGAGGAACGAAGACCAACACCAAGACGATGGGGCTGGGGGCTTCCAAGAGCCGCGTGCAATTGCTTGCATCTTGGGCGGCGCCCAGGCCCCAGCTTCACAGTGCATCTTCAATCAGTTTGCTCGCGAGGTGAATGCAGCCCTTCCCAAGCTTGAGGCCACGCGCCCTCTCAGGTGGTCTTTGTGCGCGATCACATTCAGTTTCGGAGACCAGCTCAAGTGTGCGGCAACGGCCGGAGTCCTCCTGATGCTTTGCTCCCCAGTCATCAGCAACGTGCAGGTCACCAGGACCCTCATCGATGATGGGGCAGGACTCAACGTCCTGTCTGTCGAGACGTTCGACAATCTCCAAGTGTCGTACGACCAGCTTCAGCCGACCAAGCCTTTCTCAGGAGTCACCGATGGTTCCACTGTTCCAATTGGGCAGGTCCGCCTTCCGGTCACCTTCGGGCAACGCAACAACTACTGCACCGAGCTCATGGACTTCGACGTCGCTCACATCCGCTTGCCGTACAACGCCATCCTCGGGTACCCAGCCTTAGCCAAGTTTATGGCAGTGACTCACCATGGTTACAATGTCCTCAAGATGCTAGGAAGCAGTGGAGTCATCACCGTACCCTGTGAAGAAAGGGACGCAGTGTGCTCGCTCGAGCGTGCGTTCCAAGCCACAGCAATCGAAGACCCAGATCGCAGGAGCGGGAGGCCTCTCGAGGCGACCCTCAAGAAGAAGAAGACCTCACCTGGCCCGAGCCACAAGGAAGCGGGCACCTCCGGAGGTATTGCGTCAGGATTCGCGCCCGATCAGGGGGCGCCGCCCTCTCGCGCATAGGAAGGCGTGCCCGGCGCCCTCCTCAGGTAGGGTCGGGGGCTCTCTCTTGGAGAGCCGCCAACCTTGCCAAGGTCACGAGGGAGGCGCTCGGGCACCACTTGGAGGGGTGCTTTAAAGCACGCTTCCCTCAGGAAGGTACAAGTCAAAAGAGACCAACCCCCCAGGAGTTCATCGCAAGGAACACCCATCAGCTACAAGAGTCCAGAGTCATGCGCGGCAGCCGCCGCTTACCTACCGTGGCCCCACATCCGGGCGAGGATGGAGGACTGCGCGTCTGCGTCGACGTACCAGGGCTCAACCGAGCTGCGTCCCAGGAGCGCCTATGGCCTTCAGCCGTAGGGCGCTGCATGGGACCACCTCACAGCTACGTTCGCATGCCCTTCAGCCTGCCGAGCACGGTCGCCGCACATCAGTGCCTGTTGAGGAGCATTCTGGAGGCTCAGGAGGTCAGGCATCGCGCGGTCCTGGCGAAGGTGGCGATGGTCCCCGAAGACCTGCACGTGCCGCCGGAGCCTCCCGAGGCCCCTGGGCCTGGGGGCTCATGAGGGCCGACGTCTTCACCGCGCATCGCTCACTTCCTCAGCATCACTTCATCTTCAATAGCACCAGGTGACATCTTTTAGAGTTCTACTTTCAGCTGGGAGCGCCCACAGGGCTGCACCATTCCCAGGCCGCGTGGGTCCGTCCCCGCGGCATGTATCCATTTTGTTTATACTCTTTATTTGCCTTGTTGGGGGCGCCCCTCGGGCTGCATCATCCCCACGCCGCTCGGGCCCGACCCAGTGGCGGTCGCTTTTACCTGCGCTTGCTTGAAATTGGATTTCCTCCTATGTGCTTAACATACCTGACCTAATCACTTGCTCGATCGACGCCTATTTGAAGAGCCGCTCGCTCTGGCACGGCGCGTGTGCACGGGTTCGTCCCTGCGGCGTTGATAAACCTGAGTGGTCGAGCTCTGGCCGCGGCAGCCCCGCACGGCGCCACCTCACCAGGCCCTCAGTACCCTGACCGCTCCCTCGGAGTGACCATAGGTTGGCCGGCGACCGTAACGACAGGCCTTGTTTCTCCTCATGATTGGTGTGCAGGACCTACTCCAGGAGCAATGTTGGGGGCATCGTGAGCTCTCTCTCCCTCTCTTCGGCACGGACCGCTTGCACGTTAAAAGGGGGATACCTGAGCATCGCGACTCATGGGCTCCTACTGGCTCTCCAGCCCTCACCCCCTGGCCTTGACCCACGGCATCGCGACATGTCATACCAGTGGCGGCTGAGCTCGCTCGAGGGCCGGGACCTGAGGACATAGAGCATTAAGGAAAGTGCGGGGGAGCGGGAAGAAGCTCGCGAGGGCCTCACCCAGCAATACCTCGGCCACCGCCTCTCGAGCTGGGCGCCTCTCCGTGGAGCTACATCAGACGCACAAGATAAGTCGCGCCCTCACAAGAGCTAGACCAACCCAGCGCTAAATCCCCGCCCAGTGCAACTCTGTCACAGCGACGCTGCCTTCCTTTCTCGCCCAGCAAGGATTGCTTGAGCGCTAAAGGGGACCTCCCAAGCATCGTGACTCGGGGGCTCTTACCGGACCTCGGGCCGCTCACCTCCTGGCCTTGACCACGACATCGCGACCTGGCATACCAGCGACGGCTGAAGCTTGCCTGGGGACTGGGACCTGTCAGCGTAGAGCGCCAAGTCCTCGTGAGGATAGAAAGGGGGAGCTTAGCCGGGACAGAACGGACACCTCACGCCAATTCATATTAAGAATATAATATTTACAAAAAGCGCGGCAGACGCCTTACATACCCTCGTGGGGTGTTGCTTTAATTCCTCACAGGGAACAAAAGGTGCTAACCCTAAGGAATGCTACTTGCTAGCATCTCCCCGGGCGACGCCATCATCAACAGTGGGCTGCCCAGCGCCGGCGCCAATCCCATCCAGATCAGTGGCGTCGGCGGCCCGATGCAGCTGCCCCACTCCGAGCACGGCGCGAGCTCGGAGGCTCGTAGCTGTCGTCGCTCGTCTCCGGGGACGCGAGGAGTTCGGGGGAGCCGCTGAAGCCCTCAGTCCCTCCGTTGCTGCCTGAGGAGCTGCAGGAGGACCAATGGGCGGGGCTGGTCCCCGCCAGTTCATCACCACTGCCGCTTCCCTTAGGGCAGCATTCTAGCCGGCGTCCTTCTGCATCAAATACCTTGAAGAACATCAAGGAGGCACCGTCGTATTCAAGATGGATCACCAAGGCGCCGTCCGCGCGACAGACACGGGCAATCTCACCCCAGCCCCGGGTCATGAAGACCTTGCCCGGAGCGACGACCGCGACCTCCGCTCCGGTTGTAGGGGTGCCACAGTCGGCGTGTTGCAGCCAGAGCTCCAGGGCCCCGCTCGGCGGCATCTCGAAGGCGAAGGAGGGAGGAAGGTGGATCCACGAAGTTGGAGGCATGGCGGCGTGGAGCACAAGCTCGCGAGAGGAGCGCTCCGCGTGGACTCCAGGGGGAACGACGCGCACCACTGTGACTCGCCGGCATCGGCGGCGACGCTGTCGGTGTTGCTCGGCGCCCTCCCCCCTAGGGCCTACGACTCGGGTGTGCAAGGGCAGCGAAAACCCAGGCGGCGGCCGCTCGTACCACGGCCTCGACACCACCTGCCAGGCGCCTTCGTCCCGGTGACAAAGGATTGGCTGCTTCTTCGGCGGGAGGGGGTCAGGACCCTCTCTGGGGGCCTTTCCCTTCTCCTCAGCTGAAAACCAGCGGATCGGTGCCATTGGTGCAAGAGGAAGCAAGGATGAGGAAGACGAAGAGGAGGAGTAACGGAAAGGGGTGAACTGGCGGAGCTCATGCAGCCCCGTACTTATAACCGGGGAAGGCCAATCGTCGAGCACCATGACCTCAGGTAATCATGACCCATATCTCTGCATGTAGGGACTCATCAAGTTGCACAGTTGCCGAGGCGTTGTGGGAAGTGCAGACGCCCATGTCCAATCAACCGCCACGCGGCGCCCAAGGCTGCAGGCTGTTAGGGCCCGCGGCGCTTCGCGCTTACCTCTTCGCTTCTCTGCGAAGCCAAGCCCGCACGTGCCTTGGGCCCGGGGGCTACTGTAGGCGTTCTGGGAACGGGGGTCCCCAGACTTGCCTGCCTGCGGCTTGCGGCGTGGCTCAGGAAGGGGCCCAGCGCGGCCCATCTTCATCAGCCCAAGCTCAAGACCCTCGCGAGGGGCCAAGCCTCGCGGGGCGGACGACAAGAAGCTTCCTCAGAGGCAGCCTCATCAGGCAGGCTTGCGAGGAGGCGGAGAGATCAAGGCAGGGGTACCTCGCGAGGATCACATGACGCAAGCCATGACGATCGAGACCAGGCGGGTGCCGGCCTGTGCAGTGTCCTTGTTTCTCCTTTGGTGCAAAGGGAGCAAGCACAGGCCAAGGCATCGGGCAAAGGTTGCCATTCCGGTGCAACAAGACCAAGACCAGCAGAGCGGCGGGACGGAGGTCACCGTGGAGCCCAAGAGGGCGTCATCACCAGTGCTTTTGGCAGCCGAAGACCATCTTTGGTCAGGATAACTTGTAGTAGATGTTCCCCTTCAAAATGGACAATTGTTGGCGCCCTTCCCGCTCAATTATTCGGGGAGAGGCCCAGGGCCTCTATAAATAGAGCTAGCCACCACAGAGTAGAAACATCTAGACACCCAAGGGAGACGGGCAGACAGAGAGAGAGAAATCTGGTAGAACCCTAGCAGAGAGAGAGAGGCGATGGAACTCACCCTAGCAGTTCATCACACCAGCTCAAGAACACCTTTCGCGAGGCTGTTCTTCCTTTGTACTATTCATCATCAGCCCCTGAGGCAATCCACCACACCACACACTGGAGTAGGGTATTACACCACAACGGTGGCCCGAACCAGTATAAACCTCGTGTCTCTTGTGTTGCTCATCATTTTCATCTTAGTTCGCACGAGAGGATCGAACATAGATCGGTAGGGGAGAGATCTCCGCGCGCACCCCAGTGTTCGAACCTCAAGGGTCTACCAGAACCCGAAATCCGACACCCTTTTTCTTGAAACTGGCGGTCTTGTTGACCATCAACACTTGATGCTCCTTCTTGATTTCTACCTCCGCAGCCTTTAGCATTGTGAAGAGCTCGGGAATCGTCTTATCCATCCCTTGCATGTTATAGTTCATCACGAAGCTCTTGTAGCTTGGTGGCAGTGATTGAAAAACTCTGTCAATGACACTATCAACAGGAAGATTAACTCCCAGTTGAGTCAAGTGATTATGATACCCAGACATTTTGAGTATATGTTCACTGATAGAACTATTCTCCTCCATCTTGCAGCTATAGAACTTATTGGAGACTTCATATCTCTCAATCCGGGCATTTGCTTGAAATATTAACTTCAACTCCTGGAACATCTCATATGCTCCATGACGTTCAAAACGTCGTTGAAGTCCCGATTCTAAGTCGTAAAGCATGGCACACTAAACTATCGAGTAGTCATCAGCTTTGCTCTGCCAGACGTTCATAATATCTGGTGTTGCTCCAGCAGCAGGCCTAGCACCCAGCGGTGCTTCCAGGACGTAATTCTTATGTGCAGCAATGAGGATAATCCTCAAGTTACGGACCCAGTCCGTGTAATTGCTACCATCATCTTTCAACTTTGCTTTCTCAAGGAACGCATTAAAATTCAACGGAACAACAGCACGGGCCATCTATCTACAATCAAACATAGACAAGCAAGATACTATCAGGTACTAAGTTCATGATAAATTTAAGTTCAATTAATCATATTACTTAAGAACTCCCACTTAGAAAGACATCCCTCTAATCTTCTAAGTGATCACGTGATCCAAATCAACTAAACCATAACCGATCATCACGTGAAATGGAGTAGCTTTCAATGGTGAACATCAATATGTTGATCATATCTACTATATGATTCACGCTCGACCTTTCGGTCTCAGTGTTCCGAGGCCATATCTGCATATGCTAGGCTCGTCAAGTTTAACCTGAGTATTCTGCATGTGCAAAACTGGCTTGCACCCGTTGTAGATGGACGTAGAGCTTATCACACCTGATCATCACATGGTGTCTGGGCACGACGAACTTTGGCAACGGTGCATACTCAGGGAGAACACTTTTATCTTGAAATTTAGTGAGAGATCATCTTATAATGCTACCGTCAATCAAAGCAAGATAAGATGCATAAAAGATAAACATCACATGCAATCAATATAAGTGATATGATATGGCCATCATCATCTTGTACTTGTGATCTCCATCTCCGAAGTACCGTCATGATCACCATCGTCACCGGCGCGACATCTTGATCTCCATCATAGCATCGTTGTCGTCTCGCCAATCTTATGCTTCCACGACTATCGCTACCGCTTAGTGATAAAGTAAAGCATTACAGCGCGATTGCATTGCATACAATAAAGCGACAACCATATGGCTCCTGCCAGTTGTCGATAACTTGGTTACAAAACATGATCATCTCATACAATAAAATTTAGCATCATGTCTTGACCATATCACATCACAACATGCCCTGCAAAAACAAGTTAGACGTCCTCTACTTTGTTGTTGCAAGTTTTACGTGGCTGCTACGGGCTTAGCAAGAACCCTTCTTACCTACGCATCAAAACCACAACGATAGTTTGTCAAGTTGGTGTTGTTTTAACCTTCGCAAGGACCGGGCGTAGCCACTCTCGATTCAACTAAAGCTGGAGAAACTGACACCCGCCAGCCACCTGTGTGCAAAGCACGTCGGTAGAACCAGTCTCGCATAAGCATACACGTAATGTCGGTCCGGGCCGCTTCATCCAACAATACCGCCGAACCAAAGTATGACATGCTGGTAAGCAGTATGACTTATATCGCCCACAACTCACTTGTGTTCTACTCGTGCATATAACATCAACGCATAAAACCTGGCTCGGATGCCACTGTTGGGGGAACGTAGTAATTTCAAAAAAATTCCTACGCAGACGCAAGATCATGGTGATGCATAGCAACGAGAGGGGAGAGTGTTGTCTACGTACCCTCGTAGACCGGCAATGGAAGCGTTGACACAACGTAGAGGAAGTAGTCGTACGTTTTCCCGATCCGACTGATCCAAGTACCGAACGTACGGCGCCTCCGAGTTCTGCACACGTTCAACTCGGTGACGTCCCTCGAGCTCCGATCCAGCCGAGTGTTGAGGGAGAGTTTCGTCAGCACAACGGCGTGATGATGTTCTACCGACGCAGGGCTTCGCCTAAGCACTGCTACGATATGACCGAGGTGGAATATGGTGGAAGGGGGCACTGCACACGGCTAAGGAACGATCACGAAGATCAACTTGTGTGTCATGGGGTGCCCCCATGCCCCCGTATATAAAGGAGGGAGGGGGAGGTGCGGCCGGCCCCTAGGGGTGTGCCTGGAGGAGTCCTACTCCCACCGGGAGTAGGACTCCCCCCTCTTGCCTTGTTGGAGAAGGAAAGGGGAAGGGGAAAAGAGGAAAGGGGGGTGTCGCCCCCCCTTCCTTGTCCTATTTGGACTAGGGGGAGGGGGTGCGCGGCCTGCCCTGGCCGGCCCTCCTCTTCTCCCTTAGGGCCCATGTAGGCCCATTAACCCCCCGGGGGGGGGGGTCCGGTAACCCCCCGGTACTCCGGTAAAATCCCGATTTCACCCGGAATGATTCTGATATCCAAATATAGGCTTCCAATATATCAATCTTTATGTCTCGACCATTTCGAGACTCCTCGTCATGTCCGTGATCACATCCGGGACTCCGAACAACCTTCGGTACATCAAAACACAAAAACCATAATTACGATCGTCACTGAACTTTAAGCGTGCGGACCCTACGGGTTCGAGAACTATGTAGACATGACCGAGACACGTCTCCGGTCAATAACCAATAGCGGAACCTGGATGCTCATATTGGCTCCTACATATTCTACGAAGATCTTTATCGGTCAGACCGCATAACAACATACGTTGTTCCCTTTGTCATCGGTATGTTACTTGCCCGAGATTCGATCGTTGGTATTCCAATACCTAGTTCAATCTCGTTACCGGCAAGTCTCTTTACTCGTTCCGTAATACATCATTCCGCAACTAACTCATTAGTTGCAATGCTTGCAAGGCTTAAGTGATGTGCATTACCGAGAAGGCCCAGAGATACCTCTCCGACAATCGGGGTGACAAATCCTAATCTCGAAATACGCCAACCCAACAAGTACCTTTGGAGACACCTGTAGAGCACCTTTATAATCACCCGGTTACGTTGTGACGTTTGGTAGCACACAAAGTGTTCCTCTGGTAAACGGGAGTTGCATAATCTCATAGTCATAGGAACATGTATAAGTTATGAAGAAAGCAATAGCAACAAACTAAACGATCAAGTGCTAAGCTAACGGAATGGGTCAAGTCAATCACATCATTCTCCTAATGATGTGATCCCGTTAATCAAATGACAACTCATGTCTATGGCTAGGAAACATAACCATCTTTGATCAACGAGCTAGTCAAGTAGAGGCATACTAGTGACACTTTGTTTGTCTATGTATTCACACATGTATTATGTTTCTGGTTAATACAATTCTAGCATGAATAATAAACATTTATCATGATATAAGGAAATAAATAATAACTTTATTATTGCCTCTAGGGCATATTTCCTTCAAAAACCACACCGAAGAGGGCAAGAATTAGCATTTCCATTGATGCAGACGGCTGGAGTAAGAAAATCTTCACACTAGGACGAATGGTGCCAAAATTGCAAAAGAGAGGAAGAAGCATGGTGGCACCGACACGACATTTACAAATAGGAGCTTCGTGCTATGGCCGAGAGCAAGAAATCCTTGGTGGCCGAACAAACAGAAGAGAAGGCGGCGAGGTGGAATGAACTCAAGTTCATGGAGGATGAGAAGTAGATAGCAAAGATGGCGGCTCAAGCAAGGAATATGGATGTGGAGGAGTGTATAATTCCACTTGAGCAAGAGAGGCTTGCAAAAGAGAAGAGGGCCGAATAGCATGCTATCATGTTCATGGACCCGAGCTCAATGGATGCCACGACAAGGAAATATTGGTTACTCAGTAACGGTAAGACTTTGGCCCAATCGGAGGTCGGCCGTGATGCTGATGGTGGCGGCCGTGTTGACGGTGGTGGCGATGGTGAGCATGGGAGCGGTTGAGTTCGTGAAGTATAAACTGATAGGGCTTGGTCCACGACATAAGACATGCCATGTGGGAGCATAAGTTGGGAAGCACAAGTTACTGCTGGATGGGAACACGAGATAGTTCAAGTTGGAAGCATGGGTTAGTACTAGCTGAAGCACACATTCGCTCAAAAACGTTCGTCGATACCTATTAACATGAGATTCAGCTTTGAAGATCTCGACAGGAGAAACATAACAACAAAAACGTTTTGTGATTCGGACATACAGTTCAAGAGATAAATAAATTTTAAAAAAATAATAAATAGTAAAAGCACAAACAACCCACACGTGCTCCCATACTTGATAAAGAAACGTATAAACTTCGCAACAAGTGACGCATATACAGTCCACTACTTGTCACCATCAGAGAAGGTGAGAATGACCTTTGCTAATGATACCCTTTAACTAGTGATTAAAAAGAGAGTAATGCTACACCACGTAAACTAACATATGGTTTTTACGTAAAAGAGGACGTGGAAACAAGGGATTTGTTCGATGGGGATGGAAGGGCCCATCCCCTTGAAAATCAGGGGGGAGAAGAAAAGTAGTTAGGAAGATTACGTAGGCTTAAGTAGCTTTTATGTAGATGTAGGATTATTGTTAAAAAGACTACCAAAAACTAAAAGAACAAACTACTCCGATATTTAATGGGTTGGAGCACAAAATTCTTGGGCCAAAACATCTATAACCCTCCAAAAAAAGTCTATAACCCGCCGTGAAACAGAGAAAAGACAACAACTACCAAAAACTTAGAAAAAATGTCCTCACGAATCTCTGTGCATAAGATTTCACGACTATAGCATCGATTAAGCTATACTTACCTCTCAATCAACCAGAAATAGTAAACCTGATTCTAAACAGGATACTAACTGTTAGGCCAACAACAGAAAATACTACTCCCTCTGTAAACTATCTAATGTTCTAAAATGTATTATATTAATTTATAGAGAGAGTATTTTATTTCCCTGGCACTATGCATGCATGTATCTGAATTAAATGGACTGAGCTTTAGTCCAAATAGAACGAGCAAAGGAGAAAAGGTGTACAACTCTATTGAATAAAAAAAAGGTCAATCACGAAAGTCAAACGTCCACGTATACTTTTATATTTTAGTTCTGCGGATCAAAGAGGCTCTTATCCATTACGAGTTTACATGTCATCTGCTTTATATGATCATACATTGGAGAAAACATCACCTGGTTAACTGGTTTTGATGATGAAACTATGATCCCATAGGATTCAGAACGTATGACACTTCAGTCTTGTGTTTGTAGCTATCATATCATCGGAAATCCTGCGCAACAGAGCCCGTTAGTTTAGATTGCACATGATATATCAATTCTTCTAAAATGTGCAACCCAGCAGATATCCTCTTACGCACTCAACTATAGTCACATAAGCCCATAAGATAAATTCACATCGACTATATAAACCACTCATAATATAGCAAGTTACTCATCATGAACGCCTGAATATACAGTAACTTATTATAAACATCCACAGAACTACAGTCACATGCAGTAAGGCGGGAAACACCTGCCAAACTTTTTGTGCATCATATTTCTGCTTCAAACAGTTCTGCTGTTAAAAGGATGAAGCACAAATGTCAAACGAGAGCACAGAAACAACATAGTCACAAATACGCAGAACATGTTGCGCGTATACAATGTCACCGGAAAAGTTTTTCCTTCCGGATTGCTTTGTTCAAGCGTCCACCTCCGCGATGAACAACTTATAATATACTGAAAGATAAGGAAAATATGAAACCACGACTACCTCTAGCCGCGAGAAATTTCTTGCAAAGTACAGGTAGTATACATAGGTACAAATATACAGTGCTTTTTCTATAACAAATTTCTCTCACGAAGTACAAACAGTTCTGCTTCTGAAAGGATGAACTGCAACTGCTCAGCGGAAGAGCAAAAACAACCCAGTAATCACATAAACAAAGGACGTATACACGTATGCACCATCTAAGGATAGGCTGTTTCGTTACCTTCTCCGAAGGTGTAATGAAATACTACTACATATGCACTTGGCTTGGCATCCATTTTATATGTACATCACAGCTAGAGTTCCTTTTCATTTTCTATTGTTTCGTCAAACTGTGTCGAGTATCCCTTGTGACCCAAGATTGCACATGATATCGGAAGATTACAGGACACGCGAAGTATCTGCACACTCGATTTAGCCGGATTCACAAGTATCTTGCTCGGAGCGAGTCCTGGACCATCTCGCGACCTGGCCGTCCCATGATGAACTGACAAGCATTGGATCGGACGGATGCCAGCTGCAGTCTCGAACTGCCAAATGATGATGTCCTTGCAGTTTGGCAACTTGCGACCCACTTACCTGAACATGGGAACAAGGATAATAAAATATGTTGGAAGAGCCTTTGCAAATCATGAAAAGTAAAACGAACTAGTAGTTCAATTTGGTTGTGACTATTCATGTATGGTCGCACGGCGAAGGCACCTCACTGAAAGATCTATGTTATCCAAGAGTGACTAAAAGCTACTCCCTCCGTATCAAAATGTAAGACGTTTTTTGACACTATAATAGTTTCAACAAATGTCTTATATTTTGATACGGAGGGAGTACCTAGGTGTGAAGTGTCACATTTCTAATTCAAGAGGCATGTCTACACCGTGCGTCTATGTATGAGATCCATACACGCAGTCACGTAGTAATGTTGTCATATGGTACTCTGGTTGTAGAACAATAAAAAATTGCCACTGGATTAACATGAAAAAGTGGAACTCTGTTCGAACAGGGAAGAGAACAAGTAAAAGGAAATGCATCCAAGGAATTGTACTTCAAGTATGTTCTCCAACACTTTCTAAAGCCGTAGACTGTGCAATAAATGGTACTTCAAGTATCTTCTCCATCACTTTTTACAGCTGCAGAATGTGTGCAATCAACCTTCTAAAATTTTGATTAAGAAAATGGACATAAAAGCGTCCAGAATTGTCACATGAAATCATCCTAAATTTCTCAACAAGAGTACTTTCACGTCATTATGTTTACGGAAATTGTAACATATATTTAGAGAAGAAAGTATATACAGGAGACGTGTTGATGTGCAAAATGGCAAGTAAAAGGATGCAGATAGTAGTAGTAGTAGTAGTAGTAGTAGTACAACAAGAACAAAAGAACTCGAATGGGCTGGCATGTTGAATAGAGACATACCACATCATAGATGCAGACACTAGCATCATAAGATCCTGTATATATGTACTTCTGTCCTGTGCTGTACGAAGCAGAGGGTATTAGCCTATCAGCACATATCCACTACATATAATCTGAAAAAAAAATAATGCCAAGTTCCTGAGCAGTCACAGTATGTACCTATATGTGGGAGAAAAATAGCAGCGAATTAATGTACGGAGAACTGAATGGCCCCGGTATGTAGCTACTGACTGGTCATGTGGATGCTTTTGTTGCTTGTACTGTTGTGGATATCTTGAATATCTGTAGTCCCAGGCAGGGACTCTGTTTTCGGAACTGTATCAAACAATAAGATCAGTATAGCTCTGCAGTAAGCCAATATGTCCAAATCCGAGCAACAAAAAAGTGGATTAAGCAGACTGCCTGTTGCTTAAGACATACCCATCAGCATTGGATGTCATCTTCCGGATGTCCCACATCTTAATAGCTTGATCTTTTCCATTTGATATGAAACATCTACCATCTCCACGGCTGTCAATATGAGTAATGCCATGCAGATGTCCAGTCAAAACCCCAGCCGCTTCCCCTGTGGACAAACAACGTCTGTCCCAGACCTGAAGACAGGCTACCAGGATCACATGCCACAAAGTTTCTAAAATGAAAAAAAGTTAAGAATAATTTTTTATTCGTGTTCCAGAGGAAACCTCAAACTTAGCTAACACAAAGGTTGTCACCTAATTCAAAACCACATAGGAATTCTTGACAAATGAATTATAGGTGCTTGTCCGGTTGTCCACTATTAAAATATAAACATATATGATGCCTAGGGTAAAAGGCATGTAGTAATCTCTAATTGATGATTTACTAGGTACCTGCTTCTCCGGTACTCAAGGTAACAAAAAGAATGGTGCAACCATTTTTTAAACTACACGTTTGGCAGCTCAATAACAGGATTGTATCGGTGCGATACCGGCAATCCCCTAAGAAATATAAACAAAATTCCCAGAAAGATAAGAAAAATTGAATGCTTAACTAATGCTATTGCAACATCAGAACTAGCAAGAATTCAATTTGATTACTTCTTTATTTGAGAATTAAGAATCAGGACAGCGGTACTGTGAAAAATGGTTTGTAGGTAGGTAATGATACTGGAGTAGAGTAACAAAAAATATAAGTTAGGATAATGACGTCCAACATGTTCTGTCGAACCATCTCATTTTATTTATGCACTAGTCAAAGCATATTTACAGGTATAAAAAAAGGCCATGAAAAAAATGCTAAGGAATATTAGCTGGCACATCATTAGCTTCATGGCATGCAATCTTTTATTTCTTTATATTTTTAGAAATCATGACAAGTGATCTGCTACTCTACTGGAAACAAAAATATCCAAGCACGTTCAGTCATTCAGCAATATGGAGGGTGCAACATAAAATGCCTTCACACTTTATATGTTCAGATACGATCAGGAAATATGAGAATAGCAATTCAGTCAAATACGTTAATACAGAAGAAATTACATAATGTTGCCAGGAAAAAGAAATCACGTAAAAATAATTTATAACAGTATGCTACCTTGCACAAGTTATCATCGCTTCCAGAATAAAGTAGGTTACCAGATTCATCAGCAAATGCTACTGTGTTGACATCAGACTGAAATGTAAAAAAGAAAATCAATTATACTATCAACTAACATATCAAATATTTATTACACAAAGATTTCTGAGATGCAAACAATCCAAGGAAATAAGCAAGGATTCAATTGCATTGCTGCTATGACAATCTATATGCATCTCAAACTGTTCAATCTAAACTGCCAAAACGTCTTATCTTTAGAAACAGAGGTAATATTAAGTTTTCAGGCTAGCTAAAATATCCTATACATGCCTAGTTTATTTTTCGAACAAGTATTAGGAGAGTTTGTTTTTCAGAACAAAGAGCAAAACAGAGTATGACTTTGCCCAACAAACAGTAGAGCAAGATGTTAAGGCTGCAAATTTTCATCTGCTCCTGATAACCCAACATGATACTTCCAAAATATATACTGTTGCCACTGGATTGCAAAAATAAATAAATAAATTTATCAAGTCATTATTAAAAATCCAATATGGATAAATTCCCGACTGGAGGAGAGAACTTCCTAGCTTTTTATACATGAATCATAGTAAAAAAAAAATCAATCAGTTGACTTAACCAAGTCAGTTTGGCATCAGCATCACAGCATAGTTTCTAGAACAAAATTTGTGAGCACACGGGTGTTGCATTTAAAAGAGCAATGCCAATGGTTTAGTTGTACGTTCTTTAAAGTTGGTAGGTAAAACCTCTTTAATAAAAAAATGGTAACAAAATATCGTCAGAGACACATCAAAGGTACATAGTATGCTTGGTTAGGTGCAGCGACATGTCTTGTCGAAAATTGGGCAGACCATGGCGGACCCATATAAAAAGGTCAGAGATTAAATTAATGTCCGCCGATGGCTGGCAAATTTTGCAGCCCCGACAAGGAGTGCCACTTACACCTAAGAAATCAACCAAATGATAGTTTCCACACCTTCTGCCCACCAAATATTTTTTACTAATACCATTATCCATCTTCAGATTCAGCATAAATTTTTCTTTAGAGTTTAGATCAATTATCAGGGTATAACTACCTCAGTTGTCACCCATGCCCACTTCGTGGGAAATAAAAAAGAACGGACAGATAGATCATATCTGGACAAGTATGGATGAAGTTACTTGGCTGGTAAGATAGCACAACCAACTTAAGATCATTGGACTATTAATCACTTCCAGTGAGATAAGAAACCCAAAAAATGTGATCAGGCAAATATTTAAGAAGATACAACCCAAGAGAAAAAATAATGTCATACTGTATGGGCAGGCAAACGCAATGTCACTTTGTTTGCCTGAAGGTCATAGACATATATTGAATCATCATTACTGCCAGCAACAAGCTCCCGTCCATCAGTGGAAAATTTAACAGAAAAGAGTCCAAATGAATATCTAACATCTTCATGCTCTGAAAAATCTAATCCATCATGGATGTCCTGCAGAAAGATGTAAGCGGCATTAATAGTTTAACAGAAAAGTATTTGAAGTGCATATCAAGCATCTTTGTGCAGAGAACAATCAAATGCATGTGGATGTGCTACAGGACGATTAAGTAAATATTAAATCAGCTGTGGACCTGTTGAATCACAAAGTAAACTTAAAATGCCTGAAGTCATAAAGCAGTATATTTCCATAGTACTGAAGATATCAAAAAATTATAACCATAAAATAGGATAAGGGTGGCACTATCTCAACAGAGAAAAAATGCCATTTTTCCTGCAGAAGGGCAAATCTTGATGAGAACTCACAGTGACATTAGCATATGATTCTTTTGAAGCAGTGCCAACATTGACAATATGGATAATGGGTGCCAGACTAGAGTAGACCTGCAGATTGATACGTCATAAGAAAGTTCACAAATCCAACTTTGCATGCAAAAAGGGAAGATAAAGGGAACAGGTAACCGACGAAGTTAGGCTACACAATAATAATATACAGATAGAAAGAACTAGCATCCGTTTTTCCAATATGTTCCAATTTAGCACTGGTAACCAGAAAGATCAGATTCAAACTAAAGCTACCGGAGTTATCTTATCAATGTATTGACAATAGCTCAGATGAAACATCAAGTGCTGTTTCCCAACCCTCACAATGTTTCCACTACTAGTACAGTAAGTACTAAAAGCACACCCCCACTAGCCTTGTTCCCCAAATCAGATACCTTACAAAGTTCAGTTCATCCTCTTCGGTTCAAGGCAATTGCATGTCATGCATGCATTTCCTCTCAATAAGAATAATGAAAGAGATTGACTGCATGAATCGATAAAAGTTGTACCAGAGAACTACACATTTCCAAAACTGAGCCCATGCATACAGAGTTAGGGGGAAATTAAGATGAACCGAAAGAGAAGACAAAGATCTTACTAGTTAAGTTTTAGTTAACTTACGAGGAACCTTTGATCAGGTGATAACGCTGCATCACTAATTGTCCATCTCAAACTTCTAGCATGAATGTCCTTGTGTATTTCCCAACCTTTATCGACATCATATATTCTTATGTGGCTTCCCTGATAATGAAAACAAAAGGATGATTAGGAAACCGAAAATTCAGGAAATTGTACATGTGCTTACTAGAGCTTAGTAAAACGTTTACTATTGCATTAGAGCATAGCATACCTGAAAACCAGCAACAAAAAGAGAACCATCGGCAGAAAACTGTGAAACATAAGCTCGTGAATCCATCGTATCCACCGTCTCAGGACCATCCACTGGAAGATAATGACCAAGAACGAATGCACGATCAACCGGAGAGAACTTTCCATTTCCTGAAGAATTAACTTCCCTTCCACGTAACAACCTAGTTACTGAGACTCTATCCATGGACTTGCGGATGCTTTCACTAGGTCCTGATCTTAGTCGAGTCATATGGAAAATATCATTATGTAATTTTGAGAAATCATTATTCACTTCGACTGAACTAGATCCATCACTATTCTGCCCTTCAGGCTCACTGGATCCCTGTAGCCTACTCATGCCATAACCCATCCTTTTCAACTGCTATATGTATGTCAATTCTCCTTTCAAATGCTCATCGATACGTAGACTCCAAAGCTTGCTTCTGGAGACCGAAGAAGTTCCAAAAAATGAAAACAAAAAAGATGTGAGTGAGCAAGTAGGTAAAGCATACGCTGCATAAGAGTTATATATGCTTGACAAGAGAAAGATATGTTTACCCATGATTATGGAATGTGCTACGAGTAATTGAAAATAACAACCCAACCCAAAGAATAGGCCATCTGGTGAGTGAGATAAAGGAGGTGACGAAGGAGAGAGAGCTTTTATGTGTACATATTGGTCGTTTACAGAATAGGACTGCAGATCGTTTGGCTTATATGTCGAGAGTGGAACTCTGAACCGACTTGTGGTTGCAGGAGCCTCCAAATACTCTGATTAGCTTGATGGCAAGCGATTGTACAACTATTCCTACATAAGTAAAGCTCTTTTTTCACGCAAAAAAAAGTTTAATTGTTCCCTTTTTAAGAAAGGAGGTACTTAATTGTCAAACAGATCTAACTAAGTTTACCAACAGCTCAGCTTAGCATTACGCAGCTTGGAAGGATCATTTTAGCAATGTCCTATGAAGGAGGTATTCAGAGCTAGAAGTTGTAGCCAAAGCAACTGAGCGTGATACCATGAGTCTTATCACATAACTTATTCCGCACGTACATGTTCTCTGCTTGGTAAAAGCTATGATCACATAGTGAGCAAGAACAAACAATGAATCTTGCATCCATGGTATTTCCCTTGTTTCAGGCAGCTCTGAGCTACTCCTACCAATTTCGATAGTGCAAAATCAGCAAACTTCAACATATACTCTTCAGCACAAAATCAGCGAGGACTAAGCCGGCAACATCGCGCAAACACTGGCGCCGGCTTAGCATATATAGCAGGAGCGGTGGCTGTTGATCTACTGCCGATCCTCGTCGCGCGCTTCTCCCGCAGCGCAACCACATCTCCTAATTCCTAAGCCCAATCACCCGGACAGAAACGACGGAGGAACTGGATGGACGGGGCTAACCGAGCAGGGACGGAGAGGGGCTGGTTTGGCCGGGAGGAGGATGCCGCGGAAGGAATCGAATCGAACCGGAGCGGAGCGGAATCGAGCTAGCTCACGGTCGTTGCTCACTGGCCACCGCTTGGGAGTTGGGGCCTGCTCTTCTCCTCCTCCGTCGTGCTTGGCAGCGAGCAGATTTTTTGCCACCCGTTTTCTTGGAGCGGGTCCCACTAGCTGACCCTTTTTTTTTGGCTGACAACCACCGCTTGCCAACCGCCGACCCATTCCAGCCTTCAGGAACGGGCCGATCGGTGACCGTACGACCGGGGCTGCGTTGCTGGCCCGTGGGTCGCATTGGGGCACGGCTCATCTCTGGTTGCTCCATGTCCAGTTTGAGGCGTTTCCTATTTTGCCTAAAAAAATGAGGCGTTCCCTATTTAGCACTGGGAGCTTGGCGAAATCACTAGGACTCTTTGTAAAGGTCACTCCTACCTTTTCAGGCTGCAACAAATGACGCACATTATATGCGCGACTTGTTGCAATGCAGAGGTTTTTCTTTTTTTTCATAGATCTTATTTAAAATGTTTTCTCTTAAACATGCGTTTAAATCTTGAACTGTTTTCATTATTGAATTTTCCGCGTTAAGATTTTCAAAACTAGATCCAAGCTAATCGATTTTAATGAACTTTTTTCGCGCAAAAAACAGGACGAAAAACCAAACCGGAAGCATCTTTTTTTTTCCTTTCCGAAAAAGGTATGACTATGCCTCTCACGAAAACAAAAAAATGTGCCTCCTCCAGAAGTAAACCCGTGCCTCTAGTGGAAGGCAAAAAAACAAAACACTATTTTTCGTTTCCGAGATGCACGGCCGCGCCTCTCGCGGAAGGAAAACGCGTTTTTTTTGTTTTCGAGAGGCACTTTCTTGCCTCTCGTGGAAGCTCCGTATCTCTCGTGAAGGCAAATTCGTGCCTCTCACATAAGGAAAAAACATGTTTTTTATTTCGTTTTCAAGGGGCACGACCATGCCTCTCATGAAAGGGAAAAAAACATGATTTTTTTGTTTCCGAGAAGCTCGGCGGTGCATCTCACGGAAGCAAATTCATGCCTGTCGTGAAAGTAAAAAAACTCATTTCTTTTTTTCCGTTTTCGAGAAGCTCAGTCGTGCCTCTCGTGGAAGTAAAGCTGTGCCTCACATGGAAGCAAAAAAACATATTTTTGCGCGCAAAAAAATAATTTCAAAATAAATTTTTGAAAAGTTAAGAAAGACCGTTGAAAACCCCAAAAGCCAAAAAACCCATCTAAAAGGCCGAAAACAGGTGCGAAATAAAAAAAAATTCAAAGAAAACGTCCACAACATGACATGTGGCGGCGGATGGGAGCACGCCAAGTAGCCCTTGGAAGGCTCCCGAAGGAGCGCTCCTTTGTTAGTTTCTCTGCTAATCGGCGCCATCAGCGCTGGTTACCAGATCTAGCGCCTGCTCATTTCCATAGTAGGTTGTAACTTTGAGCCCACTTGGTCGCTAACTATTTTCTCGACTTTTCGTTCGATCGCTGGTCGCTGTACCTTTTTGTTGGTTTCTTAGTTCAAGGTATAGTTGACTGGTCATGGTTGAACCCTTCGGTTGACTTTTTGAGGAAAAAGGTTCGTAAAAAATAAAAAAAAGCATAAAAAATAATCAACAAATTTGAAGAAAATTCATTATTTTTTTTAAGTTCTTCAACTTTTAAGAAAGTTCACGAATTTGTAAAAAGTTCATCAAAATTGAAAAAAAGGATCATCGATTTTGAAAAAAGTTCAGCGATTTTGAGAAAAGTTCATCGAGATTTTCAAAAAATTCATATAAATTGGGAAAAAAGTTCATCAATTTTAAAAAAACATCTAATTTGAAAAACAAATCATCAATTTTGAAAAAAGTTCATCAAATTTGATAAAAGTTCACTATATTTGAAAAAAGTTCATCCACTTTGAAAAAAAATCATCGAATTGAAAAATAGTTTGTGCATTTTGAGAAAAAGGAAAAAAAGAAAACTAGAAAGAAGAAAAGAAGGAAAGGATGTTAGTATTCACGTGAGGATCGGTGGCGGGTGGGTTAGTGCGTCCTACTTGAAAGCGGAAGGTCATCGGTTCAAGTCACGACACATCAATCATTACTCCCTTCGTTCCAAAATATAGTGGTTTTTCTATTCCCGTGCTTCAACTTTGATTATAAATTTATGGTCAAAAGTTAGACCTCGAAAGCGCGGACACACTATATTTTGAAATGGAGGAAGTAATTAGGAGCACTATTTGAAGACAAGTGGCACGTTCCCTCCGACTTTCTAAGTCTGCAACAAGTGACGCGTTGCATGTGCGCCACTTGTTGCAAACGGAAAGTTTTTTCTTTTTTTATATAGATTTGTTTATTCAAAACGTTTTATCTCTTAAATCGTGCGTCCAAATCTTGAACCGTTTTCACCGTTGGATTTCCCGCGTCGAGATCTTCAAAACTAGATCCCATGCTGATACATTTTGACAAACTTATTTTCTCGCGTAAAAAAACTGAATGAAAAAATCGAACCGGGAGCACGATTTTTTTCTTTCTAAAAGAGGTATGATTGTGCCTCTCGCGGAAGCAAACTTGTGCCTTCACGAGAAGTAAACCCGTGCCTCTAACGGTCGAAAAAAACACTATTTTGTCGTTTTCGAGGTGAACGGATGTGCCTCTCGCAAAAGCAATCCGTGCCTCTCTCGGAAGGGAAAACACATTTTTCCGTTTTCAAGCGGCAGGGCCGTGCCTCTCGCGGAAGGGAAAAAAAGAAAAATGTATTTTTTTTCGTTTTCCAAGAGGCACGTCTATGCCTCTCACGGAAGTAAAAAAAAGTAAATGTGTTTTTCTTTCGTTTCCGGAAAACTCGGCCATGCCTCTCGCGGAAGGAAAAAAAACATTTTGTCATGTGAAAAAGAAATCAATTTCAAATTATTATTTTTGTCCAAAAACTAAGAATGACCGGTGAAAAATCGAAAAGCCAAAAAAATCCCTGAAAAAAACCATCTAAAAAGCTGAAAACACGTGCGGAAAAATATAAAAACAATATTCAGATGGGGTGCCCAAAACGCGACACGTGGCGGTGGGTGAGAGCTGTTAGCCCACCTCAAGTGACGCTTGGGGAGGCTCCTGAAGGAGCGCTCCTTCGTTAGGTTCTCCCCCTAAGCGGCACCTTCGGCGCCGATTACAAGATCTGGCACCTACACAGTTCCATAGTGGGTTATAACTTTGAGGCCCACTTGGTCGCTAACTATTTTCTCGACTGTTTCGTTCGATCACTGTTTGCTATACTGTTTCGCTGGTTTTCCGGTTCGTGGTATGGTTGACTGGTCACGGTTGAACCCTTCGGTTGTATTTTTGAAAAAAGATTTGTAAAAAATGCATAAAATCGAAAAAAATTCATCGAATTTGAAGAAAAAATCGTAAATAATTAAAAAGTTCATCAATTTTGAAGAAAGTTCACAATTTTGAAAAAAGTTCATCAAAAATGGAAAAAGGTTCAACAATTTTGAAAAAAGTTCATTATTTTTTCAAAAAAATCATCTAAATTGAAAAAGTTCACCAATTTTGAAAAAAGTTCATCTAATTTGGAAAAAGCTCATCGTATTTAAAAAAGTTCATCTAAATTTGAAAAAGTTCATCAAATTTGAAAAAAAAGTTAATCAAACTTGAAAATAGTTTATGCATTTTGAGAAAAAAGAAAAAAGAAAACTAGAAAGAAAAAGGAGGAAAGGGTGTTATTATTCACGTGAGTATCGATGGGGGTTGGTTAGTGCATCCTACTTGAAAGCCGGAGGTCACTGATTCGAGTCGCAACACAACAACATTTTTTGTGCGTTTGGGAAAAACAGAAGGAAAAAGGACTTAGATGGGTTAGCCCAACACGGAGGCACTTCAGGCGCCCATTTACAAAATACACAGTGACAGGCCGACCTGCAATGCAAGTTTCACTCGCATTAGCCTACCGGGACAGACCCCATGTTGTCATAATATATTTCCTTTTCGTCTTTCATACTTTTGGTAGGCGGTTTTTTTTCTTTTTCGTTGTGTATTTTTTGTAGACCGGTTTTTGTTTTGGTTTTCCTTTCTTTTTTCATCTTTTTTCCCTTTTTCTTTTTATGCACAAACTTTTTTTGAAATTGGTGCAATTTTCTGAAATTCAATGAACTTTTTTTCAAATTCAATGAATTTATTTTTTCAAAGCAATGAACTTATTTTTCAAATTCGAGAACCTTTATGGAAAATCGATAAACTTTTTAGAAAAATTGTGAACTTTTATGAATTCAATTTTTTTCAAACTCAATGAACTTTTTCAAATTCGACGAACTTTTCTCCCATGTGGATTTTTTTTTCAAAATCAGTGAGCTTTTTAAAATTTGATGTCGTTTTTCAAATTTGATGAAATTTTTCCAAAGCATGAAATTTTTTCAAAATTTAATGAACTTTTCTTCATAACAAAATCAACCTTTTCCAAATTATATTTAAATAACTCAAAAATCTAAGCGACGCAGCTATGTTGGTTCTAAAAATGTTCTCCTTGCTATTAGTCAGTAGAGGTCACAGTCTCTAATGGTCAGGTAAGCAAATCTAAGGATGTAGCGGCGCAAGTTTGAATCTGCAAGAGAAAGAGCATAGCTCGAGTGGCTAGAGGAGCATGTCTATGCCCTCGCCCAACTGGGTTCGAGTCCTGGCCTCCCAAGGCTATCATTTCTTCTAAGATAAGATGTTGACTCCAGATATTAGTATCCTGGAGTTTGCTTTTTTCTTAGTTCGAATCTGCACGCAACACTTTTTATGTTTTTTTGCTATATAACACAATGCGCTGTACGTTTGTGGGCCGGCACACTATGCGTGCAGTGGGCGTCGGTTGGCTAGTGTGGCGCTGTAGGCACCAAATAGGAGCACCCCTAGTTTGATACATGGGATCTGAGAACTTTTTTCCCGCGTGATGGGGTCTGAGAGCTAGGCGCAGTGCACTCCGCGTCAAAAAAACACGGAAACATGCAGCCCCTTTTGGTCCATCCATGCGCGGGGCGGGGTGGGAAGGCGGATTCTATACAGCGTGTAGGTCGCCCGCGAACGAACCCGTGTGCACCCCCCTCACGCACTGGGCGTTCGCATGGGCCGAACCATTTTCATTTTTTTATTTCGTTTTATCCTTTTGTTTTTAATGTTTTTCCTTTTTCTTTTCCATTTTAATTTCTCCTTTTCTTCTTACTTTTTCACTTTTCACTTTTCCATTTTATCCTTTTTCTTTTCCATTTTTGTGTTCACCGAATTCCAAAAATATTCATCAATGCAAACAAATGTACTACAATTCAAAAACTGTTCACCGAATTCAACTTTTTGTTCATTGGATTTAGAAAATGTTCATCAAAATTTCAAAATATGTTTATCTAATTTACAAAATGTACATCAAATTTGAAATTCGTTCTTAATTTTTAAAAATGCTCATCAAATTGAAATTTTGTCCATTGAATTCAAAATCTGTTCATCCATGTATCAGAAAAAAGTTCTTGAACACATTTTTTGTTAAAATGTTTATCATTATTAAAAGAATGCTCATAAAAAAATCTTCATCAAAATAGAAAAAGTTTATAAAATTGATGTTTTTTGAAATCGCAAACATTTTCTGAATTCAAGAACTTTTCGTGAATTATGTGGACATTTTTTTTATCCGTGAAACCTTTTTTCGAAATCACAAAATATGGGGGCACCTCGCATCCCACATGGGCCGGCGCAGAAGGCGTTCAGGATTACAAAAAAATAATTACCAAATAGGAGCACCCAGCCGGGACGCCCCAAGTTGTTTTCTTTTCATTTTTTCGTCTTCTTTAAAACAATTCGAGATTACAAGAAAAATAAATTTCATGAAAATGTATTGCGAAAAACTCATTCAAAAATCCTAAAATGTTCGTAGATTCAAAAATATATTCTTGATTCTGAAAAAATGTTTGCATATTCCAAATAACACGAGTTTGAAAAAAAATTAGAAATCGAGATATTTCCTGATTTAAAAAAAATGATTGCGTATTCACAAAATGGTCATCAATTTTTTAAAAATAACAATTCGTGAATTGAAAAATAATTTCATCGATTCAAAAAATATTCGTTGATTAAAAAAATATTCGTCAACAATTTATTTTTCTTGAATTTCAGAAAATAATTCCAAATTTTCAAAAAACTATCTTCGATTGAAAATGTTCACGAGTTTCAAAAATTCACAATTTCAAATAATGTTCAAGAATTTGTAAAAAATGTTGTTGAAATCGGAAAATATTCATGATTTACCAGTGACCTAAGCGCTAAATAGGGTTGGCCATGGGGGGCATGTGTATTTTTAGAGACCTCCTAGTTCATGAACGTCTTGGATTAGATGAAGCTAACACAAATGGGTGGGCCCACTTTGCTGATGAGCTGTTTTTAATTATTATTTTCTTCATTTTTTAAAAGAACACTGTTATTCTTAGGACCTAGATATTTTAAAATTTTATTAAAATAGAAAAATATATCTTAAAGAAAACTGTCGGGTATGTGTTTTATACTCCCTTCCTCCGAATATATAGGGCCTAATACCTCTTTTGAAGTTCGCTTTGAGCATTGATAATATTAAAAACATATGAGATGTATGATATAATAGTTGTATCATTAGAAACTTCTTTCGCATGAAAAATTTGATGGTATGCTTTATGTAACATGCAAGCCATAAATTATTGCTTTAACCCACGGTCAAAAGTAACCTTCAAAAGCGCATTAGGCACTATATATTTGGATGGAGGGAGTACAAATGTTCACTATATGTTAAATAAATTCACCTTGTATTAAAAGTTATTCAGCGTGTATTAAAAATGTTCATCATAAAGTAAAAAATGTATATTAAAAATGTTCAATGTATATTATAGAAAAAGTTCATCGTGTATTTAAAAATGTTCACCGTATACTAGAAAAGTTCACTTTCTATTTGATAGAAAAGTTCATCATATATTTGGATAAATTTCACCAAATATTGCAAAACTCATAAAAAAGTTATTTAAAAAGAAAACCCAAAATCTAAAAAGAGAAAACGAAGAAGCAGAACATCTGTTACGTGGGTCTACCCGTCTAGAGGAGTCTTTAGCGAAGCCTCAAGTCTGAGGGACGTTCATATAGGATTGGCCTTTTTTAGCTATACAAGAATTCCTTAACAACAACAAAATGCACAGGGAACTATAGAGGCTCAAGCTTATTGAGAGTTTAGCCATTCTTTTTTCAGAAACACAATACAAACGCGGACACTAAGAAGGAAGTACATACATTCATCCCCGACGGCTCGGGAACCATAGTACCCTGTATAAGGTGGTGAACAAGGCCGGATGTACAGGAAGTGGGTTATCTAGGTTCAGACCCTCATAGTGGGGCAACACCTGTAAGGGATTGCAACAAAAGCAAAAAAATTGTCTTGCGCACCAGCACAGGACCACTATGAAGATGCATATATGGTTTGATATAATCATTACCAACTCGTAGCGCGGCGGAAAAAGAGTTGGTGAAGATCGTTGGGGCATATTCCCGTAGGTAGGATTTACAGCCTCCCAACTGCGGGAGTTTTCTCCCTCTAACAGTCCCTTGGACAGAACCCCAGACAATCCCTCGAACATAAGATCAAATGATCTCAAACCAGATTGCACACATACGGTGTCACATATCCAGCGACACTTAGCCGTCTAGACCTAATCGCTACCGGAGACTAGACAGCCTTTTGCCACTATGAAACTATTTCATAGAGAGAGAGAGGGGGGCAAATCATTGCATGTCATTTGTGTTAGAACTTGAGACGGGTTGGAGAGCACCTCTACCCCTCTATTTATAGTGGAGGAAGGGGTGGGGAAGGCATGAAGATTGTTGCCCAAAAAGGGGACCCCCTCATTACTGCAGGATGCTGCTAACGCGACACTACGATCAGAGACTCTTTGACAAAATTGTGCGCGATGCATTAATCAAACAGTGATGTAAAATAATCATCAAAAAAATGCAAAACGTTTGCGATGGTAGAGCCATCAAACACGGTTCTGATTTTAGTTGCGTGTGCAATGCAGGGCATACGGTTCGGTTCAATTAACTTTTTGCGATGAGGAAGAAGAACAGAAATGGGTAGCCAGATGAAGGCGTGCGCGATATATGGCATACAGTTCATTCGGATTAACTGTTTATGATGAGGCAGAACAAAAGAAATGGGCAGCCAGATGAAGGTGTGTGCGGTTGAGGGCATATGCTTCAGAAGGATTACTGTTTGCGACTAGGCAGCACAACAGAAATGGTCAGCCAAATCAAAGTGTCTGCGATTGACGGCATACACTTCACACAGATGAGTTGTTTGCAATTAGCCACAACAAACAAAAACAATTAGACAGATTAACGTGTGTGCGCTAGACGAGCACACGTTCTAATTAAAAGAAGCATGCGCAATGGTAATAAGGAGCGCGCATGGTTGTTGTAACAAGACGTGTGCTGACATTGCATATTGCGGTGTACCCTATGGTGCAAACGTCACGTACGCAGCTGAGAAAGCGTGCCCACGTTACGTCATCCGGAAATAGTGCTGCATTTAGAAATTATAGAACCGTCAATAAATTTTGAGCCTGCTCCCGTCACATTTCAAATTACGACCATGCTATATTTAATTGCAAACCTATTCACACCAATCAAAACCTAAACGGTTTCCCATTTAGGAGCGTATTAGTACTCGGTTATAAATACCACTATTCAAGATGACTGCACATTCCTCCTCAATTCCCCATCCACAAAAACAAACAAGTTATTCATCGTCGTTCCCTTCCGTCTACCATGGCCAGCGTGAGTTCTGGTTCGAAAGATTGCCACCAGGGAGAGGCGAGCATGGAAGCACAAGCACGAGAGATGTCCCGCCTCGCCACGAAAGTAGCCGACATGTCCGCCGCGCGGCCGTAGCAGCACAGAGGTCCCGTCGCGCCGCCGAAGCAGCACGGAGGTCCCGCCGGGCTGTCGATGCAGCAGACTGGTCTGGCCGCGCTGCAGAAGCAACAGAGATGTCCCGCCGCGCCGTGAATGCAGTAGAGATGTCCTCCCGCGTCGCGGCGGCCTGGTAAAATGTCTCGCTGGCAGGTGAGGACTCTTACAGGCGCATGCATGCAATCATTCATAGCCAGATGGATCATATCTCCAGCTAGGCGAGGCTGCAGGACGACATGAAAGCCTCGTTTGAACAGGCTACCAGCATCGTCCGGCAACTAAGGGAGGGCAATGCGAAGCTCCGGGCCGAGCGCGACCTGCTGAGGGCGAATATCGTCGGAAGTGCGGAGCAGCAGGAGGAGACCACTACCGTGTTGAAGAGGACTAGCATCATCATTGAGAAACTTATGGAGGAGAATGCCATGCTCCGCATCAAGCGCAAAAGGCTGGTGGAGGAATACGTGGATGTTCTCAAGCAGCGTCTTGAGGACACAAAAGAGCTCGTCGCCGCTCGCCACGGAGACTAGTTCCCGCGGCCTGTAGCAACGCATCAAGAAAGTAGAGATCACCGAGCCAGATCGTTATCTTCCTTCTTCTTTTTCCCTTGTGTATTTTGGGCGTTGCCGCATGTGACTTTTTTAATTATCTTCCTAAATATGTAAGACAATTATTATCCACTATCATCATCCTTATATTCATCAGTCTTGCTAAGTCGCAGTCGATACTATATAGGTCTGTCGGATCTTACATCAAGATCCGTGCAAAATTTTCTTTTCAGATTTTCTTTTTTCTCTCTTAAATCTTAGTAGAGTGAGACATAGCCACGCCGTGAAACAGGGGCTCAGGCGCCATTAATGGAGACGTTGGGAGGGAGGTGGGCGGTGGATAGAGGTCAAAGGGCTCTCCTCCCAATGAGCACACGCAATGGGTCTGATCACACGTCTCCCGTACTCAAATAGCTACCCCACATGGCACCTTCTAGCCAATAAAAAAAGGAGACGCGTGGCGGCATGTAATTGGTAAGTAGAACGCCCATGATTTCAATAATACTTGTGTTTCCGATTTGTAATGTGACAGCACTTGTTCCAAAATGACTTTGTTGATTGTTAATGTGTGCCTTCACAAATCAGATAGAAAAATTACCACAGCATGTTGGTGCCATGTCATGACATGACGCCAAGTTTCATGATTTTCAGGCGAGTTTTGGATTTACGGGAATTTTAAAACTAAGTTTCTCAATGTTTCCGGCCGAGCCAAGACGCCCAGATGTTTGAATTTCATTCACACTTCTTCCATGGTACCTAGAAGTTTGCCCAAGTACACATAAATGATTTTCAACTAAATTTTGCGCACTGGAGCATGCGCTTATACTTCAAATTTGAATCATGTGCATTAAATGCCTGGAAAATCAATTAATGTATAAAAAGGCCAAACGAACTCGGAATAATTCCAAAATTTAGCACAGAACTCCTATTTGGTCTAAGCTACCTGTGTAAAAAAATCAAGGCGGGAGAAGGTAGTGTATGTCATTTCGCACATGGAGGTGACACGTTCCCTCTCGGAACCATGAGCCTTCTTGGGAGAAGCTCCGGTTTGCAAGAAGCTTAAACCAAAGCTTGTCCCAATTTTTGGCCAAAAAAATTACCACAACATGTTGGTGCCATGTCATGACACCATGCCAAGTTTCATGATTTTCAGGCATGTTTTGGATTTACAGGAATTAAAAAATCAAGTTTCTCAATATTTCCAGCCGAGCCACGACGTCTAGATGTTTGAATTCCATTCCCATTTCTTGCATGGGACCTACAAATTTACCCAAGGACACACATGTGATTTTTCAACCAACTTTGATGCACTGGAGCATGTGCTTGTAGTTCAAATTTGTATTATGCACATTAAATGCCCAATTCAATTAATGTATGAAAAGGCCAAACGAACCCAAAACAATTCCAAAATTTAGTATGATACTTCTATTTGGTCTAATCTGCCTGTGTAAAAAAATTAAGGCGAGAGAAGGTAGTGTATGTCATTTCACACACGGAGGTGACACGTTCCCTCTTGGAACCACGAGCCTTCTTGAGAGAAGCTCCAGTTTGAAAGAAGCTTACACCAAAGCTTGTCCCAATTCGGCCAAAAAAATTATCACAACATGTTGGTTCCATGTCATGACATCATGCCAAGTTTCATGATCTTCAGGCGTGTTTCGGATTTACATGAATTAAAAAACCAAGTTTCTCAATCTTTCCCGCCGAGCCACGACGCACAGATGTTTGAATTTCATTCCCATTTCTTGCATGGGACTTAGAAATTCATCCAAGGACACACATGTGATTTTTCAACCAACTTTGATGCACTGGAGCATGTGCTTGTAGTTTAAATTTGAACTATGCACACTAAATGACCAGAAATTCAATTAATGCATAAAAAAAGTCCAAACGAACCCGGAATAATTCCAAATTTTAACACGGCACTCATATAGTTCTATGTTGCCTATGTAAAAAATCAACAGGGGTGGAGGGAGCATATATTGTTTCACACACAAAGGTCACACGTCCCCCCTCGGGAACCATGATTCTTCTCGAGAGAAGCTCCGGTTTGCAAGAAACTTATATCAAAACTTGTCCAAACGCGGCCAATTTTTTAACCATAGCATGCTGGTGCCATGAAATGACACCATGCCAAGTTTCATGATTTTCAGGTGAGTTTTGAATTTCCAGGAATTTAAAACCCAAGTTTCTTAATGTTCCCGTCCGAGCCACGACGCACAGATGTTCAAATTTCATTCCCATTTCTTGCATGGGACCTATAAATTCACCCAAAGACACACATGTGATTTTTCAACATATTTGGTGCACTGGAGCATATTGTTGGGAAACGTAGCATGCAATTTCAAAAAAAATCCTACGCTCATGCAAGATCTATCTAGGAGATGCATAGCAATGAGAGGGGGAGAGTGTCTACGTACCCTCGTAGACTGAAACCGGAAGCATTTGACAACACGGTTGATGTAGTCGAACTTCTTCTCGTTCTGACTGATCAAGCACTGAACGTACGACACCTCCGAGTTCTGCACACGTTCAGCTCGATGATGTCCCACGAACTCTTGATCTAGCAAAGTATCGAGGGAGAGTTTCATTGGCACGACGGCATGGTGATAGTGATGGTGAAGTGATCCGCGCAAGGCTTATCATGATGTGCGTTACCGAGAGGGCCCAGAGATACCTCTCCGATACTCGGAGTGCCAAATCCTAATCTCGATCTATGCCAACCTAACAAACACCTTCGGAGATACCTGTAGAGCATCTTTATAATCACCCAGTTACGTTGTGATGTTTGATAACACACAAGGTATTCCTCTGGTATTCGAGAGTTGCATAATCTCATAGTCGAAGGAATATGTATTTGACATGAAGAAAGCAATAGCAATAAAACTTAACGATCATAATGCTAAGCTAATGGATGGGTCTTGTCCATCACATCATTCTCCTAATGATGTGATCCCGTTCATCAAATGACAACACATGTCTATGGTTAGGAAACTTAACCATCTTTGATCAACGAGCTAGTCTAGTAAAGGCTTACTAGGGACACTGTGTGTCATGGAATTGTCACGGCAGATGTCCTAGCAGAAGGACTTAGTCACAGGGCCATCGCATCTAGGTTAGCTTAAAGGGGTTAAACGGGACAAAGGACACAGAGAGTTTATACTAGTTTGGCCCCTTATGATGAAGGTAAAGGCCTACTCCAGTTTGGGATTGTATTGCTGAGGTTTCGATCACCAGGGAGCGAATATGCTTGACCTAGTTCTTGATTTGTTGTCTCTTGTCCTAAACCGCCGCCGGGTCGTCCCTTTATATACACAAGTTGACGCCCGACGGCTCACGGAGTCCCTGCTGGTTTATACAACGTATTCGGCTCGGTGACTAACTATGCCCGTCTTATAATACAATTCATACATACATGGCGGTTCATCCACCTGGGCCGTAAGCCACCTCTGGGTCTTGGGCCGTCTCCAGGCTCCTATGATCCGCCATATTCATTGGTAAGCCACCAGTGGTATAACCCGGCCCCTCCTGGGCGGTTTATACCCAGTAGTTATATCCCCAACATTAGGGTCCAGGTTGATGTGAACTTGTTCATATCAATCTTTAATACTTAGAAAAAATCTTTCCTCATTTTCTCTTGCAAAATCTTGTAACCCACCATGACTTCATCTCCTAGGATTGTTATAACCCATTGTGACGTCATCTGTCATTAATATTATACAAGGCCCAAATCTTAATATACCCTCTCTTTTAATGAGCCTCCAAAAATCGAGGTGTCTGTGCTGTCACATATTCATTTTTCAGCCTCATTGATTCCCGCGCATGCCACTTATCTTTCCAGCCTTATAAATAGGGCCAGGGGTCCCTTTTCACTTTCCCCCTTGCCTTCTCATCTCCATCTTCTACCTCACGACGCCTCTGTGTCCGAGCTCCGCCTCCGCCGTCGACCTTCACCACTGCCTCGTCTACGGCCGCTGCACCAACCTGAACAGTCCGTCCGCGCATCTCCGCCGTTCAGCAGCTCCGGTGAGTTGTCCCTTTTCCTTTGGCCATAGATCCCATTAGGGTTTCCACAAGTTCGTCGCAGTTCATCTCTGCCTTTCTTTGTTCTTCACTGTATTTTGAGATTTCGATCCAAACTTTATACTCCTCCTGCACGGTGGTAGTTGTAGTACTAATTTTTGATATTAAAACATCTCCTCTGGGTGAGAAACCCCATCTGGACACATGAATTGCTCAACTACTGCCACTTAGGTTTAGATATTTTCCATTATTTGAAGTGTTGTAGATCCAAAATCATAGCATCAATCTGTGAAATCTGTTTTTCCAACACTTAGCAACTTTTCCACTCTCAGATCTGTAAATCAATAATTGTGTGGGCGGCTTAGCTCAGAACCATAACCCGCCAGGTACCATTAACCCCTTTTAAGCCGCCAATAACTCACCTTTATGATTTCAATGTTATCCTCCAGTTTAACACCTTTGCATGCATGCTTCATTATTATTTGCTTTTAAACCAATAGATGGTTTAACCATATAATCTTTAACCGGCATAATCCTCCTTTCAAATCAGCAAAAAATGACTAAGACATACACTACTTGCAACTGGGTCCGATCCCGGGTTACTGAAGAAGACCTGAACAACTTTGTTGCAACCGACACCTTAGCCAAGGAAGAGGACATCCACTGGAGGGTCCCTGGCGAAGAAAATCCACCTAAGCCCAAGGACGGAGAAGTGATTGTTTTCACTGACCACATGATTCGGGGGTTCAGCCCGCCCGGCTCAAAGTTTTTTCGCGACGTTCTTCATTTTTTTCCAACTTCACCCTCAAGATATTGGGCCCAATTATGTGTCCAATATTTGCAACTTTCAAGTATTATGTGAAGCTTATCTTCAAGAGGATCCCATAGTTGAATTATTCAGAGAATTTTACTACTTAAACCATCAGACAGAGTTTATTGACGGGCCCAGCTTGGAACTCGGTGGGGTTTCAATTCAGAAGAGAAAAGAAGCCAGCTTTCCCTACACCAAGCCGCCGAGTCACCCCAAAGATTGGAACCAAAGTTGGTTTTACTGCCAAGATACATCTCAAGCAGACAAAAATCCTCTGTCGGGTTACCGCGATCATCGGCTTAGCAACACACATCCACTTCCCCCACAGATCAATGCAAAGGAACCTGCCAAATATGCACCAGCTTTTTCAAAGCTCCGAGCCTTCATGGCTAATGGCCTAACCGGCATCGACTTTGTTTGGTGCTGGGTGTCCTGGAGCATCTTGCCATTAAGCCGTCGCCCCGGCTTAATGTGCGAATATACTGGCGATTTAAAAGATCCCCAACACCACTGCAACATTCAACTGTCTGACGCAGAAATTACTAAAGCCACCAAGGCGTTGCTGAATGTATCTTTGGTAGATTGTAGTAAAATAGGACTTAGTCCTTTCTGCTCGTTCAACAAACCGCCTTTTGTAAGTATTGCACACCTTCCGGTTAATCACATTTGCATTAATATTGCCCACTTATGATCTTTTGATTTTAACAGGCCAACTCTCCATTTTGGAAGAAGAAACCGCAAGAAAAACCGGCCAAACCAGCTCATACCAATATGAAGGTCACCAAGAGGCCTGCTAAAAAGAAAACCATCGAACCCGCCGGGTTAAACTCGAATGATGACAGTGATGATGATGAGTCAGAGGTAGAACTTGACTCTCTTGGCTCATTTTTATACATCTCATTGACAATGATTGTTATCAGGAGGAAGCTGAAGCCAGCCGTGCGGGTGACGATGAGGTAATTGTTCTTCCCTCCGGCTCAAAGTCTGTGCCAAAACAGAAAATTCGTCAGGCAAGCCAAAAAGTAAGGTTTTCTCATCCTTTGGCTTATTTGGATCCCAACTTTATTTTGAAGAAGCAACAACATGAAGCTCGCCGGACAACCCGGAATAGTGGCGGTGGAGTTTTATCCTCCGTCTTACCAAACACCCCAGCACCTTGATACGTCCATTTTGCACCATGCTTTTATATCGATATTTATCACATTATGGACTGTTATTTCACTTTATGTCACAATACTTATGGCTATTCTCTCTTATTTTACAAGGTTTACACAAGGAGGGAGAATGCCGGCAGCTGGAATTCTGGTCTGGAAAAGAAGCAAATATTAGAGACCTATTCCGCGCAACTCCAAAAGTCCTGAAACTCCACGGAACGTCTTAAAAGAAATAAAGAAAAATCCACGCCAAAGATGAAGGCCAGGGGGCCCACACCCTGCTCATGAGGGTGGGGGGTGCGCCCCCCATAGGGCGCCCCCCTATCTCATGGGCCCCCTGGTGGCTCTCCGATGACCATCTTCTCCTATATGAGGTCTTTCGATGAGAAAAAAAATAAGAGGGAACTTTTCGGGACAAGACTCCGCCGCCACGAGGCGGAACCTTGGCGGATCCAATATAGACCTCCGGCAGAGCTGTTCTGCCGGGGATACTTCCCTCCCGGAGGGGGAAATCATCACCATCGTCATCACCAACGCTCGTCTCATCGGGAGAGGGCAATCTCCATCAACATCTTCACTAGCACCATCTCATATCCAAACCCTAGTTCATCTTTTGTATCCAATTCTTGTCTCAAAGTCTGGGATTGGTGCTAGTAGGTTGCTAGTAGTGTTGATTACTCCTTGTAGTTGATGCTAGCTGGTTTAATTGGTGGAAGATCATATGTTCAGATCATATATGCATATTATTACCCCTCTGATTATGAACTTGAATATGCTTTGTGAGTAATTACGTTCGTTCTTGAGGACAAGGGAGAAGTCTTGCTATGAGTAGTCATGTGAATTTGGTATTCGTTTGTTATTTTGATAAGATGTATGTTGTCTAGCCTCTAGTGGTGTTATGTGAACGTCGACTACATAACACTTCACCATTATTTGGGCCTAGAGGAAGGCATTGGGAAGTAATAAGTAGATGATGGGTTGCTAGAGTGACAGAAGCTTAAACCCTAGTTTATGCGTTGCTTCGTAAGGGGCTGATTTGGATCCATATGTTTCATGCTATGGTTAGGTTTACCTTAATACTTTTGTTGTAGTTGCGGATGCTTGCAATAGAGGTTAATCATAAGTGGGATGCTTGTTCAAGTAAGAACAGCACCCAAGCACCGGTCCACCCACATATCAAATTATCAAAGTATCGAACGCGAATCATATGAACGTGATGAAAACTAGCTTGACAATATTCCCATGTGTCCTCGGGAGCGCTTTTCCTATTATAAGAGTTTGTTCCGGCTTGTCCTTTGCTACAAAAGGATTGGGCTACCTTGTTGCACTTTATTTACTATTGTTACTTGTTGCTCGTTACGATTTATCATATCACAAAACTATCTGTTACCACTTATTTCAGTACTTGCACAGAATACCTTGCTGAAAACCGCTTATCATTTCCTTCTGCTCCTCGTTGGGTTCGACACTCTTACTTATCGAAAGGACTACGATAGCTCCCCTATACTTGTGGGTCATCAAGACTCTTTTTTGGCGCCGTTGCCGGGGAGTGTAGCGCCTTTGGTAGGTGGAATTTGGTAAGGAAAAATTTATATAGTGTGCTGAAATTTACTGTCACTTGTTACTATGGAAAGTAATTCTCTGAGGGGCTTGTTCAGGGTATCTTCACCCTGTCCAGTAGAGCAAAGAGTTGCTCCTCAACCTACTGAACCTATTGAAAATGAAACTCCTTTTGAATTTCCTGCGGTTATGATGGAAAAACTGCTAGCTAACCCTTTTACAGGAGATGGAACAAAGCATCCTGATGAGCACTTAATATATGTGGATGAAGTTTGTGGATTATTTAAGTTTGCAGGTATACCCGATGATGTTGCTAAGAAGAAGGTCTTCCCTTTATCTTTGAAGGGAGACACATTGATATGGTATAGGCTATGTGATGATATGAGATTCTGGGACTATAAAAGATTGAAGCTGGAATTTCATCAAAAGTATTACCCTATGCATCTTGTTCATCGTGATCGCAATTATATATATAATTTCTAGCATCGCGAAGGAGAAAGCATCGCTCAAGCTTGGGGGAGGCTTAAATCAATGTTATATTCATGCCCCAATCATGAGCTCCCGAGAGAAATAATTATGCAAAGTTTTTATGCTCGGCTTTCTGAAAACAATCGCAACATGCTCGATACTTTTTGTGCTGGCTCTTTTATGATGAAGATATTGAATTAAGATGGAATTTATTGGATAGAATTAAACGCAACTCTAAAGATTGGGACCTCGACGAAGGTAAGGAGTCAGGTATGACACATAAGTTTGATTGTGTTAAATCTTTCATGGATACCGATATTTTCCGTAAGTTTAGCACTAAATATGGACTTTACTCTGAGATAGTAGCTTCTTTCTGTGAATCTTTTGCTACTTATGTTGATCTCCCTAAGGAGAAGTGGTTTAAATATCATCCTCCCATAGAAGTAAAAGTAGCTGCACCTATTAAAGTTGAAGAAAAGACTGTCACTTATAATGATCCTATTGTTCCTACTTCTTATGTTGAGAAACCACCTTTCCCTGTTAGAATAAAGGATCATGCTAAAGCTTCAACTGTTATTCGTAAAAGCAATACTAGAACTTATACACCTCCTGAAGAAGTTAAAGTAGAACCTAATATTGCTATTGTTAAAGATCTCTTGTCTAATAATATTGATGGGCATAGACCCATGATAGGCGTGCCTGTTATTTCTGTTAAAATAGGGGATCATTGTTATCATGGCTTATGTGATATGGGTGATAGTGCTAGTGTTATACCGCATACTTTATATGAAGAAATTAAGAATGAAATTGCACCTGCTGAGTTAGAAGATATTGATGTCACAATTAAACTTGCCAATAGAGATACTATTTCAACAATGGGAATTGTTAGAGATGTTGAAGTCTTGTGTGGGAAAACTAAATATCCTGCTGATTTTCTTGTTCTTGGTTCCCCACAAGATAGTTTTTGTCCCATTATATTTGGTAGACCATTTTTAAATACTGTCAATGCTACCATAGATTGCACAAAGAATGTTGTTACTGTTGGCTTGGATGATATGGTTCATGAGTTTAATTTCTCTAAATTTAGTAAACAACATCGTGAGGAAGAATTACCTAGTAAGGATGAAATTATTGGTCTTGCTTCTATTGCCGTACCTCCTAGTGATCCTTTAGAACACTATTTGCTAGACCATGAAAATGATATGTTCATGAATGAAAGAAGGGAAATAGATGAAGTATTCTTTAAACAGGAACCTGTTCTGAAACACAACTTGCCTGTTGAAATCTTAGGGGATCCTCCTTCACCCAAGGGTGACCCCTTTTCGAGCTTAAACCTTTGCCTGATAATCTTAAATATGCTTATCTTGATGAAAAGAAGATATATCCTGTTATTATTAGTGCTAACCTTTCAGAGCATGATGAAGAAAGATTATTGAAAACTCTGAAGAAGCATCGTGCTGCTATTGGATATACTCTTGATGATCTTAAGGGCATTAGTCCCACTCTATGCCAACATAAAATAAATTTGGAAGCAGATGCCAAACCAGTTCGTGATCCTCAACGACGTCTGAATCCTAAAATGAAAGAAGTGGTAAGAAAAGAAATACTAAAGCTTCTGGAGGCAGGTATAATCTACCCCGTTGCTGATAGTGAGTGGGTAAGTCCTGTCCATTGTGTCCCTAAGAAGGGAGGTATTACTGTTGTTCCTAATGATAAAGAAGAATTGATTCCACAAAGAATTATCACAGGTAATAGGATGGTATTTCTGCAAATTAAATAAAGCTACTAAGAAAGATCATTACCCCTTACCTTTTATTGATCAAATGCTAGAAAGATTATGCAAACACACACACTATCACTTTCTAGATGGTTATTCTGGTTTCTCTCAAATACCTGTGTCGGCTAAAGATCAATCAAAGACTACTTTTACATGCCATTTTGGCACTTTTGCTTATAGACGTATGCCTTTTGGTTTATGTAATGCACCTGCTACCTTTCAAAGATGCATGATGGCTATATTCTTTGACTTTTGTGAAAAGATTTGTGAGGTTTTCATGGAAGACTTTTCCGTCTATGGTTCCTCTTTTGATGATTGCTTGAGCAATCTTGATCGAGTTTTGCAGAGATGTGAGGAAACTAATCTTGTGTTGAATTGGGAAAAGTGCTACTTTATGGTTAATGAAGGTATTGTCTTAGGGCACAAAGTTTCTGAAAGAGGTATTGAGGTTGATAAAGCCAAGGTTGATGCTATTGAAAAGATGCCATGTCCCAAGGACATCAAAGGTATAAGAAGTTTCCTTGGTCATGCCGGGTTTTATAGGAGGTTCATTAAGGACTTCTCAAAAATTTCTCGGCCGCTGACTAATTTATTGCAAAAAGATATACCATTTGTCTTTGATGATGATTGTGTAGAAGCATTTGAAATACTTAAGAAAGAATTAGTCTCTGCACCTATTGTTCAGCCACCTGATTGGAATTTATCCTTTGAAATTATGTGTGATGCTAGTGATTATGCTGTAGGTGCTGTTCTAGGGCAAAGAGTTGATAAGAAATTAAATGTTATTCATTATGCTAGTAAGACTCTAGACAATGCTCAAAGAAACTATGCTACTACTGAAAAAGAACTTTTAGCGGTTGTATTTGCTTGTGATAAGTTCAGATCTTATATTGTTGATTCTAAAGTAACTATTCAAACAGATCATGCTGCTATTAAATATCTTATGGAAAAGAAAGATGCTAAACCTAGACTTATTAGATGGGTTCTCTTGCTACAAGAATTTGATTTGCATATTGTTGATAGAAAGGGAGCTGAGAACCCCGTTGCAGACAACTTGTCTAGGTTAGAAAATATTCTTAATGACCCACTACCTATTAATGATGACTTTCCTGATGAACAATTAAATGTTATAAGTACTTCCCGTAGTACTCCATGGTATGCTGATTATGCTAATTATATTGTTGCTAAGTTTATACCACCTAGATTCACATACCAACAAAAGAAAAAGTTCTTCTATGATTTGAGACATTACTTTTGGGATGACCCACATCTTTATAAAGAAGGAGTAGATGGTGTTATTAGACGTTGTGTACCTGAGCATGAATAGGAACAGATCCTACACAAGTGTCATTCCAAGTCTTATGGAGGACACCACGCTGGAGATAGAACTGCACATAAGGTATTGCAATCTGGTTTTTATTGGCCTACTCTCTTCAAGGATGCCCGTAAGTTTGTCTTGTCTTCTGATGAATGTCAAAGAATTGGTAATATTAGTAGACGTCAAGAAATGCCTATGAATTATTCACTTGTTATTGAACCATTTGATGTTTGGGGCTTTGATTATATGGGACCTTTCCCTGCCTCTAATGGATACACACATATTCTAGTTGCTATTGATTACATTACTAAGTGGGTAGAAGCTATTCCAACTAGTAGTGCTGATCATAACACTTCTATTAAAATGCTTAAAGAAGTTATTTTCCCGAGGTTTGGAGTCCCTAGATATTTAATGACTGATGGTGGTTCACACTTTATTCATGGTGCCTTCCGTAAAATGCTTGCTAAATATGATGTTAATCATAGAATTGCATCTCCTTATCACCCACAGTCTAGTGGTCAAGTAGAGTTGAGCAATAGAGAGCTCAAATTAATTTTGCAAAAGACTGTTAATAGGTCTAGAAAGAATTGGTCTAAGAAACTTGATGATGCATTATGGGCTTATAGAACTGCATCCAAAAATCCTATGGGTATGTCCCCGTATAAAATGGTCTATGGAAAAGCATGTCACTTACCTCTCGAACTAGAACATAAGGCATATTGGGCTATTAAAGAGCTCAACTATGATTTTAAACTTGCCGGTGAGAAGAGGTTATTTGATATTAGCTCACTTGATGAATGGAGAACCCAAGCTTATGCAAATGCCAAGTTGTTTAAAGAAAAAGTTAAAAGATGGCATGACAAAAGGATACAAAAGCGTGAGTTTAATGTAGGTGATTATGTATTGCTATACAACTCTCGTTTAAGATTTTTTGCAGGAAAACTTCTCTCTAAATGGGAAGGCCCCTACGTCGTCGAAGAGGTCTATCGTTCTGGTGCCATAAAAATCAACAACTTCGAGGGCACGAATCCAAAGGTGGTAAACGGTCAAAGAATTAAACATTATATCTCAGGTAATCCCATAAATGTTGAAACCAATATTATTGAAACCGTAACCCCGGAGGAATACATAAGGGACACTTTCTGGAACGTTTCAGACTCCGAAAAGGAATAGGTATGTGGTACGGTAAGTAAACCGACTCCAAAAGAATTTTTAAGGCAATATTTCTCCGTGTTGGAATATTTAGAAAAATAGAAAAATAAGTAGCAGTCCGGAAAGGACACGAGGGCCCCACAAGGGTGGTGGGTGCGCCCTACCCCCTGGGCGCGCCCCCTACCTCGTGAGCGCCTCGTGTGCTTTCCGGACTCTATTTTCTTGCACGATACATATTTTGGTCGGTAAAAATTCATTATATATCCTCCCGAAGGTTTTGACTCCCGTATCACGCAAAAATCTCCTGTTTTTGTTTCGAGCTGTCTTTCTGACAGATCTAGGTTATCATGATGGCTCCAAGCGCCTCCAAGGACAAGTTCTTCGAGAAGGTCAGCAACCCTTACCTCGCGGGGGTGCTGCGACACCCTCAAACCATTGAGATGCGTGATGGGTTGCTGCACATCCGCGATGAAGAGGGACCAAAGGGGACCGGAAGCATGGAGACGAGGCTCGAAGCAGTGGAGCAACAAGTTTTCAAGTGCCAAAGGATGGTGGAGCGTGGAATCAACGCTAGCCACATGATGCTCGCGGAGTTCACTAACAACTACAAGCCGGATGCCAAGAACACCGAGGAGGCCATCTTCAAGCTACATGAGAAGATCGAGCACCTCCAAGCCCAAGTCTATGACCTTCAAAACCAAAATTGTGAGTATGAATATAGATTCAAAAGAATGAGTTTGGCTGCAGATTTGAGGATTCCGGAGACTCGATCATCTTTTTATGATGGTGAACCTATGCCTTGGAAGATGGATGACAAGCTCGCATCATCAACAACACCTCCACCGTCTTCCCCAGCAAAGAAGAATTGAGTATCTGGGTATGGGCACTCCCCCTGGCAACTGCCAAGCTTGGGGGAGGTGCCCCGGTATCGTATCACTATCACTTTTACCTTTACCGTTTTTCTTAGTTCAATCCTTTTGATAGTATCTTGATCTAGTAGAATAAAGTCTATGGCATGATCTAGTTTTGAGTTTTGCTTTATGATCCCTCTATGTAATCGAGTCCGTGAGTTATATATAATAAAGATTAGTGTTGAGTCAAGGGCTTGATTATTTTTCCATGATCTTGGGTGAATAAAAGAAAAGAGAAAAAGAATAAAAGAAACAAAAAGTTCATATTGATCTTATTGAGAGTAATGACTTCACATAGAAAGAGTATGATGATTAAAAGTTGTTGGGAGTTGGCAGACATGGCTTTGGTCATTGTTGCAATTAATAGGAAGTAATAAGGAAAGAGAGGTTTCACATATAGATATATTATCATTGACATCTTTTATGATTGGGAGCACTCATTAAAATATGACATGCTAAAGAGTTGATGTTGGACAAGAAAGACAACGTAATGAGTTATGTCTTTCTTATATCTGAGATAAAGTATGTTGTCATGGTTCCTCTAACATGTTGAGCTTGCCTTTCCCCCTCATGCTAGCCAAATTCTCAGCACCAAGTAGAAATACTACTTGTGCTTCCAAATATCCCTAAACCAGTTTTGCCATGAGAGTCCACCATATCTACCTATGGATTGAGTAAGATCCTTCAAGTAAGTTGTCATCGGTGCAAAGCAATAAAAATTGCTCTAAATATGTATGATTGATTGCTGTGGGAGAAATAAGCTTTATACGATCTTGTGATGTGGAAGTAATAAAAGCGACAGACTGCATAATAAAGGTTCATATCACAAGGGGCAATATAAAGTGACGTTCTTTCGCATTGAGATTTTATACATCCAACCATAAAAGGGCATGGCAACCTCTGCTTCCCTCTGCGAAGGGCCTATCCTTTATTATTATCTTCTTCCTTATGCAAGAGTCACGGTGATCTTCACCTTTTCTTTTTCATTTTATCCTTTGGCAAGCTCAGCATGTTGGAAAGAACATGATATATATGTAATTGGATGTAGGGGAGCATGAACCATTATTGTTGACATTACCTTTGAGTAAAGGTTGTGGGGCAAAACTATAAGCCCCTATCTTTCTCTGTGTCCGATTAAAACTCCGTAACCACAAGTATCGCATGAGTGTTAGCAATTATGGAGGACTAAATGATAGTTGAGTATGTGGACTTGCTTTTTAGCTCTGACATGGACTCTTTCCGATGTTATAAATTGCAATTGCTTCAATGACTGAGATTATAGTTTGTTGGAACCCAATAAGGTTTATGATTTATACTTTTGCATTGCGAATAGATCATCACTTGAACATAAGCAATCATATGACAAAACCTATATATGTTGCTGTTATAAGAATAATCATGATGCCTTCATGTCCATATTTTATTTTTATTAACGCCTCTACCTCTAAACATGAGGACATATTTATTGTTATCGGCTTTTCGCTTGAGGACAAGCGAGGTCTAAGCTTGGGGGAGTTGATACGTCCATTTTGCATCATGCTTTTATATCGATATTTATCGCATTATGGACTGTTATTTCACTTTATGTCACAATACTTATGGCTATTCTCTCTTATTTTACAAGGTTTACACAAGGAGGGAGAATGCCGGTAGCTGGAATTCTAGTCTGGAAAAGGAGCAAATATTAGAGACCTATTCTGCGCAACTCCAAAAGTCCTAAAACTCCATGGAACGTCTTAAAAGAAATAAAGAAAAATCGACGCCAAAGATGAAGGCCAGGGGGCCCACACCCTGCTCACGAGGGTGGGGGGCGCGCCCCCCTAGGGTGCGCCCCCCTATCTCGTGGGCCCCCTGGTGGCTCTCCGATGCCCATCTTCTCCTATATGAGGTATTTCGATGAGAAAAAAATAAGAGGGAACTTTTCGGGACGAGACTCCGCAGCCACGAGGCAGAACCTTGGCGGATCCAATCTAGAGCTCCGACAGAGCTGTTCTGCCAGGGATACTTCCCTCCCGGAGGGGGAAATCATCACCATTGTCATCACCAACGCTCCTCTCATCGGGAGAGGGCAATCTCCATCAACATCTTCACCAGCACCATCTCATCTCCAAACCCTAGTTCATCTCTTGTATCCAATTCTTGTCTCAAAGTCCGGAATTGGTGCTAGTAGGTTGCTAGTAGTGTTGATTACTCCTTGTAGTTGATGCTAGCTGGTTTAATTGGTGGAAGATCATATGTTCAGATCCTATATGCATATTATTACCCCTCTGATTATGAACTTGAATATGCTTTGTGAGTAATTACGTTCGTTCCTGAGGACAAGGGAGAAGTCTTGCTATGAGTAGTCATGTGAATTTGGTATTCGTTTGATATTTTGATAACATGTATGTTGTCTAGACTCTAGTGGTGTTATGTGAACGTCGACTACATAACACTTCACCATTATTTGGGCCTAGAGGAAGGCATTGGGAAGTAATAAGTAGATGATGGGTTGCTAGAGTGACAGAAGCTTAAACCCTAGTTTATGTGTTGCTTCATAAGGGGCTGATTTGGATCCATATGTTTCATGCTATGGTTAGGTTTACCTTAATACTTTTGTTGTAGTTGCGGATGCTTGCAATAGAGGTTAATCATAAGTGGGATGCTTGTTCAAGTAAGAACAGCACCCAAGCACCGGTCCACCCACATATCAAATTATCAAAGTATCGAACGCGAATCATATGAACGTGATGAAAACTAGCTTGACAATATTCCCATGTGTCCTCGGGAGCGCTTTTCCTATTATAAGAGTTTGTTCCAGCTTGTCCTTTGCTACAAAAGGATTGGGCTACCTTGCTGCACTTTATTTACTATTGTTACTTGTTGCTTGTTACAATTTATCATATCACAAAACTATCTATTACCACTTATTTCAGTACTTGCAGAGAATACCTTGCTGAAAACCGCTTATCATTTCCTTCTGCTCCTCGTTGGGTTCGACACTCTTACTTATCGAAAGGACTACGATAGATCCCCTATACTTGTGGGTCATCACACCTCGCAAACTTCGACCGAAGGTCTTAAAAATTTCTGACTTAGATTACCCCAAGGCGGGTTTTGTTTGTCAACCTCTTAACCCGTCTGATTCAAATTATCAGGGAACATCTCACTCTTCCTCTAGCGGCTCAACGGGAACCCAAATCCCATCTTTCAAGACTGTACCTAGGTAAGGGTATATGTAATTATTCAAAACTTCGTGCCTGATCAATATGTTGACCTCTTTGTGTTCCTTATTTTCAGGGTTCAGGCCAAGCCCAGCAAGAAGGCAAAACTGAACAAAGGGGTCGATGACTCCAACCCGTCTGAGCCGGAACAACAACAACCCTAACTCTCTCATCCGATTGCTGAAGCTATTGTTGACGATCCACCACTAGAAGAGCATGAAGTTACCATGGATCAAATTGATGTTGAACCGGTCATCCCTACTCCTTCGAGTCCCATCAAGCCTTTAGAAACAAAGATTGACAATGTTGTTGTCACTGGGTTTGGGTATACTGCGCCGGGTAGCCCCACTGCTCTGTCCAAGCACAATGCCAAAGAAGACTTTTCCACTGTTGATAAAGGCAAGTGGAAAATAGACTTGGAAAGCTACTCGCAATTCAACGCTCAATAAATCCATTCCGGTTATTTAAACCGTCTACACACAAGCCGCAACTTTGAAGCCGGCTTAGTCAACTTGATGAAGGAACGCTATGAGGTAACCCATCACAACTCTCTTCACCATTATATCTCTATCAGCCGCCAAGTCTATAGAGTATGATAGGATTAAATATTCTATAGACTTTCAAATAGCCACAAAGTAGATCTCCCTCACTAGTAGCCCCCAAGGGCCGGCTTTAATCATCATGTTAAGCCAGGATTTTAAATATCAGGATTCAACTTTGCATCGGTAGCCCCCAAGGGCCGGTTTAAACTTGTCAAGTTAAAAACGGGACTTAACAACATTGATAGATCAACACTTCAATAATTTTGATAAACTGGATCATTTCACCCAAGTCATCAGATAAATTCATCTTTCAAAAGAGCAATAGGCATTAGCCCCCAAGTGCCAAGGATAATACTTGTATTGTGCTTGGGACTTCAAAAAAATTGTATTAAAAATAGAAATATGCATTAGCCCCCAAGTGCCAAGGATAATACTTGTATTGTGCTTGGGACTTCAAAAATAATCATGGTCGTAATACTTTCCATGTGTGCTCATGTCACAGGCTGAATTAACTGAGAAGGACTCACAACTCAATGATCTAAAGGCCAACATCAAAACACAGCAATCTGAAACATCCAAGGCCAAGTCAGAACTGAAAGCTGCTTTGGAGAACATTGAGCAGCTTAAACAAAACTTCAATACTGATAAGGATGGCTGGGAGACCGAAAAACGGCTCTATTGAAGAGAGCAGAAGAAGCTGAAGTCGCGCTTAAACCGGTGACTGATGAACTGTCCGGTTTACAGCAGCAAATCAACAATATGTCATTGGCCGTCTTTGGTAAGTAGTGATCATGACTGCTTTCATCATTATAAATCCATTATAAACACCTACCGGCTTATCAACAAATTAACTGATGCAGGTTCTCGGAGCGTCAAGTTGGGTGCATACATGCGTATCAGGTTGAAAGCCGTCTACACTCTTGTAGAACAATTATACACTGGCGCTCAACGGACCATTGTTGTTGCTTTGCACAAGAAACAGCCGCCCACTCTTATCAAGGATACATTGGAAAGGTTGTCAGTGGTGCCCAAAAGGATTGAAGAGTTTAAGTGAGCCTCCGCCAGAGCCGGTGCTTTAACTGCTTTAAGTCGGGCCAAGGCGTGGCAAGCAGATCTTGATCCGGAAGACCTGGCCAATGGTTGCCCAAGTGTAAAGGAAGATGGGTCACCCTTCAGTGCCGATGACTTTGCAGATATAGTAAGATCAATGCGTCCGTTAGCAACCTGGCTGGCTAAAGAAACCAATTTATCTCAATACCAGGCAACTTATGACGCTGATAATAAAACGGTGAAGGCGCAGGTTCATCAGGAGACGGATCTCATCCCGCCGATTCATAAGCACACCTTCGTTCCTGACATTGATCCATCCAACCTTATCGATGATGTGTTGGGGAACACAATATTTCAAAAAAGATCATACGATCACGCAAGATCTATCTACGGATGCATAGCAATGAGGGGAGAGTGTGTCTACGTACCCTCGTAGACCGAAAGCAGAAGCGTTGAGTAACGCGGTTGATGTAGTCGAATGTCTTCGCGATCCAACCGATCAAGTACCGAATGCACGACACCTCCGCGATCTGCACATGTTCAGCTTAGTGATGTCCCTCAAACTCTAGATCCAGCTGAGGCCGAGGGAGAGTTTCGTCAGCACGACGGCATGTTGACGGTGATGAAGAAGTTACCGACGCAGGGCTTCGCCTAAGCACTATGACAATATGACCGAGGTGGAAATCTGTGGAGGGGGGCACCGCACACGGCTAAGAAATCAACTTGTGTGTCTATGGGGTGCCCCCCTCTCCCGTATATCAAGGAGTCGAGGAGGGGGCCAGCCGGCCTCATAGGGCGTGCCCCAAGGGGGGAATCATACTCCTACTAGGAGTAGGTTCCCCCCTTTCCTAGTCCAACTAGGAGGGGGAAGGAAAGGGAAGAGGGGAAGAAGGAAAGGGGGGCCGGCCCCCCTCCCCAATTCGAATTGGGCTTGGGGGCGCACCCCTCCTCTTGGCCGCCTCCCCAATTCGGATAAGTACTCCGGAAAATGCCCGAACTTATCTGAAACCTTTCCGGTGTCCAAACATAATCTTCCAATATATCAATCTTCATGTCTCGGCCATTTAGATACTCCTCGTTATGTCCATGATCACATCCGGGACTTCGAACAACCTTCGGTAAATCAAATCACATAACTTTAGACATTTTCCCAGGCCGTCGCGGCGCGGGAGGACATCTCTACTGCATTCACGGCACGGCGGGACATCTCTGTTGCTTCTGCGGCGCGGCCGGACCAGTCTACTGTATCGACAGCCCGAGAGGACCTCCGTGCTGCTTCGGCGACACGGCGGGACCTCTGTACTGCTACGGCCGTGCGGCGGACATGTCGGCTACTTTCATGGCGAGGCGGGACATCTCTCGTGCTTGTGCTTCCATGCTCGCCTCTCCCTGGTGGCAATCTCTCAACCCAGAACTCACGCTGGCCATGGCAGACGGATGGGAACGACGATGAATAACTTGTTTGTTTTTGTGGATGGGGAGTTGAGGAGGAATGTGCAGTCATCTTGAATAGTGGTTGAGAGAGTCCTGGATTAGGGGGTGTTCGGATAGCCGGACTATACCTTCAGCCGGACTCCTGGACTATGAAGATACAAGATTGAAGACTCCGTCCCGTGTCCGGAAGGGACTTTCCTTGGCGTGGAAGGCAAGCTTGGCGATACGGATATGAAGATCTCCTACCATTGTAACCAACTTTGCGTAACCCTAACCCTCTTCGGTGTCTATATAAACCGAAGGGTTTTAGTCCGTAGGACAACATACACATCAACAATCATACCATAGGCTAGCTTCTAGGGTTTAGCCTCCTCGATCTCGTGGTAGATCTACTCTTGTACTACCCATATCATCAATATTAATCAAGCAGGACATAGGGTTTTACCTCCATCGAGAGGGCCCGAACCTGGGTAAAACTTCGTGTCCCTCGCCTCATGTTACCATCCGGCCTAGACGCACAGTTCGGGACCCCCTACCCGAGATCCGCCGGTTTTGACACCGACATTGGTGCTTTCATTGAGAGTTCCTCTGTGTTGTCGCCGTCAGGCTCGATGGCTCCTACGATCATCAAAAGCGATGCAGTCCAGGGTGAGACCTTCCTCCCCGGACAAATCTTCATCTTCGGCAGCTTCGCACTGTGGGCCAATTCGCTTGGCCGTCTGGAGCAGATCGAAAGCTACGCCCCTGGCCGTCAGGTCAGATTTGGAAGTTTAAAACTACACAGCTGACATCCGCGGAGACTTGATCTTCAACGGATTCGAGCCATTGCCGAGCGCGCCGCTCTGTCACGACGAGCATGATTTAGCTCTGCCGCCAAACAGTGCCCTGGAGGCCGCACCCGCATCAGCTCCGATCCCTAATTCGGAGCCAACTGCGCCGATCGAGGATGGGCGGTTGGACGCCACCTCAGGGGCTGCAACCCTAACGGCGATTGAGCCGAACACCAGCCCCTTACTCTGTGAGACTCGTGACTCCAAGGAGCCGGACTCTTCTCCAGACTCTGAACCCTCCGCGCCCCTGCCGATCGAATCCGATTGGGCGCCGATCATGGAGTTCACTGCCGCGGACATCTTTCAACACTCGCCTCTCGGCGATATCCTGAAGTCACTGAAGTCTCTCTCTTTATCAGGAGAGCCCTGGCCGGACTATGGTCAGCAAGGTTGGGGTACGGACGATGAAGAAATTCAAAGCCCACCCACCACCCACTTTGTAGCCACTGTCGACGACTTAACCGACATGCTCGACTTCGACTCCGAAGACATCGACGGTATGGACGCCGATGAAGGAGATGATGAAGAACCAGCGCCTACTAGGCCCTGGAAAGCCACCTCGCCGTATGACATATACATGGTGGACACCTCAAAAGAGGGAGATGGCGATGGAACAGCGGAGGATGACCCCTCAAGAAACAGCCTAAGCGCCGGCGTCAGCGGCGCCGCTCAAAATCCCGCCAAAACAAACACGGTGATTCCAGCACGGGAGATAATAATACTCCGGAAAGCACCGAAGAAAACCCCCTCCAGCAAGATTTAGCACAGGAGGATGGAGAAACCAGCCCTCATGAGAGAGCGGCAGACAGAGAGGTCGAGGACGATAATTATATGCCTCCCTTCGAAGACGAGGCAAGCCTCGACGACGAAGAATTCGTCGTACCAGAGGATCCCGTCGAGCAAGAGCGTTTTCAATGCAGGCTTATGGCCACGGCAAGAAGCCTCAAGAAAAAACAGCAGCAGCTTAGAGCTGATCAAGATTTGCTAGTGGATAGATGGACTGAAGTCCTTGCGGCCGAAGAGCATAAACATGAACGCCCCTCCAAGAGCTACCCAAAGCGCAGGTTGCTACCCCGATTAGAGGAGGAAGCACTTGATGCGGCCGACCGACCACCTCGTGGCCGCGACAGAGAGGCCTCTCGGCCCTCCACTCAAGCTGCACCCCGTACCAAGGCACAAGAATATGCGCCGGACTTACGAGACATGTTGGAGGACAAGGCAAGGCAAACAAGATCAATCTACGGATCGCGTGGGTGCCCCACGGCTCGAGACAGCATCCGTCACGCCGGCCACAAATTTGACAGGGCCGAACATAGTAGACAAGGCTCACTGGAGCTACGTCATGATATAGCCCAGGACAGAGGCGCCGCACACCCACTCTGCTTTACAGATGAAATAATGGATCATAAAATCCCCGAGGGTTTCAAACCCGTAAACATCGAATCATATGATGGCACAACAGATCCTGCGGTATGAACCGAGGATTATCTCCTTCATATCCACATGGCCCGCGGCGATGATTTCCACGCCATCAAATACCTCCCACTCAAGCTTAAAGGACCAGCTCGGCATTGGCTTAACAGCTTGCCAACAGGATCAATCAGCTGTTGGGAGGACCTGGAAGCCGCATTCCTCGACAATTTCCAGGGCACTTATGTGCGACCCCAAACGCCGATGACCTAAGTCACGTAATTCAGCAGCCAGAGGAATCGGCCAGGCAATTCTGGACACGGTTCCTAACAAAGAAAAATCAAATAGTCGAGTGTCCGGATGCTGAGGCCCTAGCAGCCTTCAAGCACAATATCCGTGACGAGTGGCTGGCCCGGCACCTTGGACAGGAAAAGCCGAAATCTATGGCAGCACTCACGACACTCATGACCCGCTTTTGCGCGGGAGAAGACAGCTGGCTTGCTCGTAGCAACAATATGACCAAGAACTCTGGTAATTCGGACACCAGGGACAGTAGTGGCACGTCGCATCGCAACAAGCAGAAGTGCCGCATTAACGGCGACAATGCTGAGGATACGACAGTTAATGCCGGATTCAGAGGCTCTAAATCCGGTCAGCGGAAAAAGCCATTTAAAAGGAATCTGAGGGGCCCGTCCAGTTTGGACCGAATACTCGACCGCTTGTGCCAGATACATGGCACCCCCAAAAGCCGGCCAATCACACCAACAAGGATTGTTGGGTGTTCAAGCAGGCAGGCAAGTTAAACACCGAAAATGAAGACAAGGGGCTGCATAGCGATGACGACGAGGAGCCCCGGCCGCCGAACAACAGTGGATAGAAGGGTTTTCCCCCACAAGTGCGGACGGTGAACATGATATACGCAACCCACATCCCCAAAAGGGAGCGGAAGCGCGCATTAAGGGACGTATACGCGGTAGAGCCAGTCGCCCCAAAGTTCAACCCATGGTCCTCCTGCCCGATCACCTTTGATTGAAGGGACCATCCCACTAGCATCCGTCATGGCGGATTCGCTGCATTGGTTCTAGACCCAATTATTGACGGATTTCATCTCACTAGAGTCCTTATGGACGGCGGCAGCAGCCTGAACCTGCTTTACCAGGATACAGTGCGGAAAATGGGCATAGATCCCTCGAGGATTAAGCCCACCAAAACGACCTTTAAAGGCGTAATACCAGGTGTAGAGGCCAACTGTACAGGCTCAGTCACACTTGAAGTGGTCTTCGGATCTCCGGATAACTTCCGAAGCGAGGAGTTAATCTTCGACATAGTCCCGTTTCGCAGTGGTTATCACGCACTACTCAGGCGAACCGCATTCGCTAAGTTCAATGCGGTACCGCATTACGCATACCTTAAACTCAAGATGCCAGGCCCTCGAGGAGTAATTACGGTCAATGGAAACACCGAACGCTCCCTCCGAACGGAGGAGCACACGGCGGCCCTTGCAGCGGAAGTACAAAGCAGCCTCTCCAGGCAGTTCTCTAGTCCGGCCACTAAACGACCGGACACCGTCAAGCGCGCCCGGAGTAACCTATAACAAGACCGCCTGGCACGATCCGAGCAGGCGTAGCAATGCGGCCCCGACCCCAACCCTCGCAAAAAGGCGACGCCAGTACTTCGCATACATAACTACGCTCTAGAGATACCATGGGCACAGGGGGAGGGGCACCATCATGGCACGCCCAAAACATGGCTTAAACCGTACCAGGGGATGCCGATTTTTTTAATTTTCTCTTACTTTCAGGACTTCATCCTTCGGAAGGCCTGTTCGGCAGTTCAATTGCCGCACAAATGATGCAAGAACCAGGGAAGCAGACAAGCCACGCCACATTACGGAACCCCCAGGTGGTCTCTATCACGAGCAGTATACCCGTTCCGCATACTATTCCACAGCTTGCCCCTGGAACAGACATGTTAACTAGTCCAACCTTCCACTTATCGCATTACTTGTATTATTCTTCCTTGATCGCACACCTTTTTAATAAACAATGCATAGCTTTCGTCTATTTTTGCATTACCTTTTTCCTTTATATATGTTCCTTAACGACATGTTGCACCCGTACACGTTGGTACGGCCAAAATACACCAGGGGCTTTAGTACCCCCCAATATGGTGTGAGAAGTCCGAACACTTTAACAAGTGCGGCACCCTGAACTTATAGCATTATATGCATCGGCTCCGAATCATGTCTTGGGTCAATAGTTGGGTTTGCCCGGCTCCTATGTTTTGGTGCCTTACGTTCCGCTATATCGGCTAAGGTAGCACTAGGAGAACCACTGCGATTGTGCCCCAGTTGAGCTGGGTCGAGCACCTCAGTGGAGAAAGCTAAAACTGACTGTCATGATGAAGCGAGAGCTGGTCGCTGTTCGAGAGGTTTTTTCGAGTCCCTAAAGACTTATGCCGCTTTGGGCGAGGAACCAGTTCTGTCCGGCCAAGGCGTGGATAGCGCCCCAAACTCGGTCTTCTGAATACCAGGGGCTTCGCCAAAATTTAAAATTATAGAATTCTATGGCTAAGTGAGAGTGTTCACGCATTATAGTCCGATTGCCTTGTTCATTGGGCTGGGCGCCTCCCTCGACGGACCCAAACATGGGGAAAAGAGCGCTCAGGTTTATCCCCGAACACCCCAGCACTAGCGGCATGGGGCAGAAGCCGACGACTTGCCATCTCTCGGAATTGATAAACAGCCGCACAGAAGGTAATATTTTAAATTCAAATAGCATTGCTTAGCGCATATGAACAAGTTTTCAGCGCACAGGACAAAACGAGCGAGTTTTACTCAAAAATTACATCTCTGGAACATTCATCCGCCACAAGGCAGGCACCCTTCAGAACATCCTTATAATAATTTTCGGGCTTGCGATGCTCTTTCCCCGCCGGTGGCCCGTCCTTCACAAGCTTCTCAGCATCCAACTTGCCCCAGTGCACCTTAGCACGGGCAAGGGCCCTACGGGCACCTTCAATGCAGACGGAGCGCTTGATGACTTCGAGCCTTGGACAGGCCTCCACCAGCCGACGCACCAGCCCGAAATAGCTCCCAAGCTGAGCCTCTCCAGGCCACAACCGAACTATGAGGCCCTTCATGGCCTGTTCGGCCGCCTTGTGGAGCTCGACCAGTTGCTTCAGCTGGTCGCTCAGAGGCACGGGGTGTCCGGCCTCAGCGTACTGAGACCAGAACACCTTCTCCGTCGAGCTGCCCTCCTCGGCTCGATAGAATGCGGCGGCATCGGACACACTCCGGGGAAGGTCTGCGAACGCTCCTGGAGAGCTTCGGATTCGGGTAAGTAACAAGTAACTCACGTGTATGTGTTTGCTTTGCATAAAGAATGCCTTACCCGCCGCTATCTTCTTCACCTCATCCAACTCCTGGAGGGTCTTCTGGGATTCGGCCTTGGCAGACTTAGCATTTTCAATAGCCACCGCAAGCTCGGACGCTCGCGTCTTTGAGTCAAGCTCCAAACTCTCATGTTTTTCCATGAGAGCCTGGAGCTCTTGCCGCACCTTGCCAACCTCGGCCTCACACTTCTCCCGCTCGGTGCGCTCCGTGGCCGCCCTCTTCTCGGCCTCGTCCAACACTTGCTTAAGGGTCACCACCTCAGACGTGGCCCCTACAATAGCCACGACAGTCCTGTCATTTTTTGCAATTGCACCTTATATATATATATATATATTTAAAACAAGGTATTTCTTACCTTCATTGTCCTCGAGCTGCTTCTTGGCACGCCCGAGCTCTTGCTCGGACCGCTCGAGGTTCTGCTTTAGCGTGTCCACTTCCGCAGTCAGTGTGGCGGACGCAAGCAGAGAAGCATGCATACACATATTGACTCCTTTCTGTTAGACTCCTGCGAATTTTATTTGATCCTCTATTCGGCTTTTCTTCCCGAACGCCAAACAGAGCATCAGGGGCTACTGTCTATGCAGTAATATTATTTACACATTCTTTACTTACCTCAAAGCCTGTTAAAAGGCTAGTACAAGCTTAAGTTAGTCCACTCTTGGCGGACTGAACCTTCTGGATCACCACACTCATAATAGTGCGGTGCCCCTCGTCGATGGAGGCGCCTGGGAGCGCCTCCAACATATTGTCCGGAGCCTTCGATTGGACAGAGGTCACCGGCACGGCGGGCTTGCTCCTCTTGGAAGGAGGTCGCCCGCCGGACTCTGGAACCTTTGAAGGTTCCGGAGCGGTGTCCGGCCTAGGGCCGGACTTGGAGCCCTGGGGGGTTTCATCCCCTTCACTCCTAGAGTCCGGGAGGTCGCCTTGCGGCGCCTCTAGGACCACCTCCTCCCGGCTTGGAACCTGTTGGGACAACACTTCGGTGTCGTCCGTAGGGCGGGGGAGGAGGCCGTCGGAAGCAAGTTCACATCCGACGAGTCCAGCGAGCCGCTTGACGATGCGTCGAGCCGGTCTTTGGGTGGGCTGCATAAACACATTCGACATAAGGGAAAGCTGTGCAATAAACGAATACTATGAATTACTCTGGTATCCGGATACTTATGATTTCGCCAGGGGCTTGGCCCTGGGCGGCCACTCCTCTTCGCCATCGTCGGTGTCGATGGAGCAGTCCGGAGGAAGGGTTCTCCCTTTCTTGGACACTCGGCCTCCCCAGTTGGGACGGCCTTCCTTTTCTTCCCTTTGAAAGTGCAACTATCCCTAGGTGGTTTTGGTAATTCATAACAACATATAGCTCATTGAGCTAATGCTATTCCAAGATGATTATTTTAGGAAAGCTCAATGATTGGCATGGCATGGATGTGAAAGTGGAACCCTCAAAATGCTAAGGACAAAGGATTGGCTCAAGCTCAAAAGCTCAAGACTCTTGATTTTACATTTTAGTGATCCAAGATCACATTGAGTCTTTAGGAAAAGCCAATACTATCAAGGAGGGATGAGGTGTTGCTTAATGAGCCTCTTGCTTCATGTGCTTAGTGCTATGCTCCAAAACCTCAACTACTTCCCCATATCCACATATGACCTAAACCCTAAGCCAAACTCGGTCCTACCGATTCTTCCTATCCGGCGCCACCGAGTTTCACTAGTCATAAGCCACTGCCAAACCCTAGCAATTCGGTTCTACCGATAGGGATCTCGGTCTCACTGAGATGGGATTGCAAACTCTCTGTTTCCCTTTCGTAACTTTTCGGTCTCACCGAAAGAGCGAATCGGTCCCATCGAGATTGCAATGTAAATTCAATGTTTCCCCTTTATAACTTTTCGGTCTCACCGAAAGAGCAAATCGGTCCCACCGAGTTTGCCTGACCAACTCTCTGGTTAGCTAATTACCAAATTCGGTCTCACCAAGTTTGTGTAATCGGTCTCACCGAGATTACGTTATGCCCAAACCCTAACCATATCGGTCCTACCGAGTTGCATGTCAGTCCCACCGAAAATCTCTAACGGTCACTAGGTCTACATTTTCGGTCCGACCGAGTTTGTTGATTCCGTCCCACCGAGATTGGAAAACTGTGTGTAACGGTTGGATTTTGTGTGGAGGCTATATATACCCCTCCACCTCCTCTTCATTCGGAGAGAGAGCCATCAGAACACATACACCATTCCAACTCATATGTTCTGAGAGAGAACCACCTACTCATGTGTTGAGACCAAGAAATTCCATTCCTACCATATGAATCTTGATCTCTAGCCTCTCCAAGTTGCTTTCCACTCAAATCTTCTTTCCACAAAATCCAAATCCTATGAGAGAGAGTTGAGTGTTGGGGAGACTATCATTTGAAGCACAAGAGCAAGGAGTTCATTACCTACACACCATTTGTTACTTCTTGGAGAGTGGTGTCTCCTAGATTGGCTAGGTGTCACTTGGGAGCCTCCGACAAGATTGTGGAGTTGAAGGAAGGAGTTTGTAAGGGCAAGGAGATCGCCTACTTCGTGAAGATCTACCGCTAGTGAGGCAAGTCCTGTGTGGGCGATGGCCATGGTGGGATAGACAAGGTTGCTTCTTCGTGGACCCTTTGTGGGTGGTTGCTTCTTCATGGACCCTTCGTGGGTGGAGCCCTGTGTGGACTCACGAAACCATTACCCTTTGTGGGTGGAGCCCTCTGTGGACTCTCGCAACCGTTACACTTTGTGGGTTGAAGTCTCCATCAACGTGGATGTAGGATAGCACCACCTATCCGAACCACGGGAAAAACTTCCGTGTCTCCAATTGCGTTTGAATTCTACAAACCCTTCCCTTTACATTCTTGCAAGTTGCATGCTTTACTTTCCGCTTCCAATATACTCTTTGCATGCTTGCTTGAATTGTGTGATGATTGCTTGACTTGTCCTAAAATAGCTAAAATCTGCCAAGAACTAAAATTGGAAAAAGGTTAAGTTCTTATTTGGTCAAGTAGTCTAATCACCCCCCTCTAGACATACTTTCGATCCTACAAGTGGTATCAGAGCTTTGGTCTCCATTTGCTTTGATCTCCATAGCTTTTGGTGGTCATAGCCTTGGTTTCACAACCTAGGAGAATATGGCATCTAGCGAGGGAAATTATCACCGTAGAGGTCCCTACTTTGATGGTACTAATTTTGCTAGCTGGAAGCATAAAATGAAAATGCATATTCTTGGACATAACCCCGCCGTTTGGGCTATTGTGTGTGTTGGTTTGCAAGGTGACTTCTTTGATGGGAGAGAACCAAACCGTGAAGCTACCGCGGATGAGTTGAAGATGTTGCAATACAATGCTCAAGCTTGTGATATTCTCTTCAACGGATTATGCCCCGAAGAATTCAACAAAATTAGCCGTCTTGAGAATGCGAAGGAAATTTGGGACACTTTGATTGATATGCACGAAGGTACCGACTCCATCAAGGAATCCAAGTTGGATGTGCTTCAAAGTCAACTTGACAAGTTCAAGATGAAGGATGGTGAAGGTGTCGCTGAAATGTACTCTAGGCTTGCTCTCATCACAAATGAGATTGCCGGCTTAGGAAGTGAAGAGATGACCGATAGATTCATCATCAAGAAGATTCTAAGAGCCTTGGATGGAAAATATGATACCGTGTGCACATTGATCCAAATGATGCCCAATTACAAAGATCTCAAGCCAACGGAGGTGATTGGAAGAATTGTTGCTCATGAGATGTCACTTAAGGATAAAGAGGAACTTCACAACAAATCAAGTGGTGCCTATAAAGCCTCATGTGAAGCCCCTACATCATCAAGTGAGAAACAAGACTTCAATGAAGAATTGAGCTTAATGGTGAAGAACTTCAACAAGTTCTACAAGAGTAGATGCAAAGATAGAAGCTTCAAGTCAAGGTCCTACAATGACAAAAGATCTTCTAGTCGAGAGCGAAACTGCTACAGTTGTGGAAGACCCGGACACTATTCCAATGAGTGTACTACTCCCTACAAGAGAAGAGAAGATTCTCCAAAAAGAAGAAGCAAAGAATCACCACCAAGAGAGAGAAGGAGTAGAGATGATCGTTATGAATGAAGATACTCACGAAGAAGCAAGGATTCGGAAAGGAAGGAAAAATCATCAAGGAGCTACACAAGACGAAGACATCAAGCTCATGTTGGTGAATGGGTATCCGGCTCCGACTCCGACAGCCACTCTGAGAGAAGTTATCACTCCGACTCCGAAGATACTCAAGATGAAGGTGTTGCCGGTCTAGCACTTGTGTCAGCCAACTCCTATGACATATTTGACTCACCAAATGAAGGAATTGGAAGATGCTTCATGGCCAAAGGTCCTAAGGTAACACACCCCGAGTATGTTGATTTCAATAGTGATGAAGATGACTTGTTAGGTGATGATTTGCTTATTGACAACTCTAGTGATGAATACTATGATGAAATGCCAATTAATCATGCTAATCAAGATAAAACGAATGACAATGATAAGGAAAAGATTGATGCTCTAACTAAAGAACTAAACACTCTTAAGTTAGCTCATGAAACTATCTTCGAAGATCATCGAGAACTTTTAAGAGCTCATGAGAAATTATGCTTTGAAAAGCTCAATCTTGAGCAAGAGCATGAGTTCTTAAAACCAATCAATGATGATCTCCGCAAGAAAAGTTCTTCTTCCATTGCCAAGCGTTTACTCTTATCCACTTACATGCCTCAAGTCAAGTCTAGTAACAAGAACAAGAAAGATTCTTCCTCTAGCAGTAACAATGATCATGCTAAATCCAATATTGTTGCTTCTAGTAGTTCTCTTGATTCCACTAATGACTCTCTTAGCCAAGTTACACTTGAGCAAGAAAATAGCTTATTGAAGGGAATTATAGAGAAAGGAGTGTACAAAAGCCTTGCCGGGAGCAAGCAATTCGAGGAAATTGTGCGCAAGCAAGGAATGCACCGGAAGAATCAAGGCGTTGATTTTGAACGAAAGTTCAATGCCAATGGAGTTGAGTGGGAAGAAGATCAATACCCCAAGACAAAGTTTGTTCCTCAACAAGAGAAGTATGATACTTCTTTCAAGGGGACACAAGCTCAAGATGATCTTCCACCACAAGACTACAAGCAAAAAGGCAAGGACAAGCTTCAAGAGGAAATTGACGCATTTGAAGAAGCTCCTAAGACCTTAGTCAAGTGGATTCCCAAGACTACTTCAAGTTCCACTTCATCAAGTAGGACTACAACTCCAAGGATTCCCATCAAGATGATGTGGATCCAAAAGAAGAAGAACTAGAGAGTTCTTGAGGGTGACTCCGCCAACATACTTCACTCTTATCATTTTGGCAAGAACAAGTGCAATCAACTTCCACATCTTGCACTAGTTCAAGGAGTCACAAACCCTCTTGTTGGTAAGACAAGGGACAAGGTAACCTAAAAGTTTTCATGGACATCATCTTGTGTGTGCATCACTCTATGTCTATGGATATCCTTGTTTGTTCCTTGTGGGACTAACCCATGTAGGTATTGAAAGTGCAATTCACTCAAATGGATAGCTCCAAGTGATCTACATCAACATTGAGCATCCACATCTTCAACATCTACATGAAGTCATCATCGACGAAACCCAAGGTTAGTTCATCCCTCCAAGGGGGGATATCACATCTAGGGGGAGCTTTACTCTAAGACTTGAGCTAAAGCAACTCTAAAGATGTGAACACAACAATGCTTTATGTAAAGGTGGTAACCCCACTTGAGCTTAAACGATGAGTATGACCTATGATCAAGTGTTCTCACTTGACTCCTAAGTCAATATACTCATATATAGATGACCTTGTCATCGCAAATTGCTTGATAGATGCTAGAATTGGTTGTGCATGCCTTGCCACATATTTTATTTGCCATCTTATTGTGTGAGCATGCTGGTTGCATATTTTACTCATTCGAGGACATCCACTTGTTGTTCTGATCGTTTGGGTTTATTTCCTTTGCCAAGTGGATGGACAAGAATGCCTAAGAACCTCCTCTAGCTATCTATGCTTTTATCGTCTCAAACTCTATTCTTGCTGCATCACAAAATTTGATCAAGTCAGATTCGAACCACTCTATGTGAGGAGCACTCGGAGTCCCCGATTCGTCATAGACTTAAACTTCCAAAACCTCTTTATGATTCTCGGTCTGACCGATACCCCACTTTCGGTCCTACCGAGATCATTAAGTTGATCTAGGTTTTCGATCTCGGTGCAACCGATTTGAACATTTCGGTCACACCGAGTTTCAGTAACTGCATGCAGTTATGAATCTCGGTGCCACCGAGTTGTTCCACTCGGTCACACCGACAGGGTCGGGCTATATATAGTCACAGGCAAAATTTGGAAATTTCTCCGAACCCCTTTGCCCGTGCGATAGCCTGCTCTGCCAACATGGTCTCCGGATCGTCTTCTCGCCGCCAGCCGCCTCCAGTCGCTGGTCTCCGTCGCCGTCAACGGAATTCTGCCCCGACGTTGCCGCCGTAGCGAGTCTCCATCGAGCTAGGGTATGGACTCGATCTTTGTGCTATTCTCCAATCCAATTCTCAGCACATTGTGATCATCATGATTCTTGCCACGATTGAAACACTCCTATCCAGTCAATACGCCCGTAGATTAGCTTTGATTCGAAAATTTTAGGGTTAGGTTTCCGCCGAAACCATCTCGGACCCACCGAGTTGAAAAACTCGGTCCCACCGATTTGGCTTATGCCATTGCACAAGTGAGACTCGGTCTGACCGAGAATTACTTATCGGTGTGACCGATTTTGGAACTCTGTGAAACCCTAGCAGTCTCGGTGCCACCGAACTGTGACTCGGTCCAACCGAGTTCACTAGTTTAGGTTCCAAAACTGCTTCGGTATCACCGAGTTTAAAAATCGGTAGATCTGAGATGATTTCAGTGGGAAACTAAAACTAAGTTTTTGGATCATTCTTTTGCAAAAATCTCTGCATTTTGTGATGCTCATCTATTCTACCTCATCTATAAACTATTCACAGGGTCAGCAGTCAGAGCTTGCAGCATGTCTGATCAGAGTGACAGCCAGAACTTGTCAGAGCAACAAGTGCAGATGAGTGAGGGCACTAGTCCCTCCAGCTCTTCAGATGATGGCAGCAGAAGTACCCTAAGCAATCTGCCACAAGCTGCCACCAGACAGAGGAAGAAGAGAACTTCAGACTCCAAAGATGAAGATTATGTGGCAGAGGAAGAGGCCACATCAAAGAGAGTTGAGCCAGCTCAAGGCACAAAGCCAGGTCTAAAGATCAAAAGGCCAGCAGGCAGGCAGCCTATGTCAAAGGCTAGAGCCTCAACTGATAAGCCTGCACCCAAAGAGCCAGTTGTTGCTGAAGGCAAAAAGAGGAAGGAAAGGGTCAAGAAGACCGTAGCCAAAGTGCTTGGAAAGGCTTCCATCATGGAAGAGGAAGAGGAAGAAGAGGTAGCTGCACCAGCACCTAAGGCACCCAAGCTGATGGGTGATGCCATAAGATCAGAGGCTACTGCATCTAAGCCCAAAGCTGCCTCCAAGCCAAAACCAAAGAGGAATACAAGGAGCATTCCTGCAGCTGAGAAGAACAAGGCCCCAGTGCCTGAGACTGTTGCTGAAGAAGAGGATGAAGAGCAAGTTCTTAGAAAGCTCAAGCCCAAGATCCCAGACCACAACGATGCTCATCCTGTGGCTGAGTACATGAAGCTCAGGAGAGATTCAGGGCTGAGGAAGTGGAGAGAAGCAGACCCGTATGCTTCAAGGAGGACTGCTGTGGATTACAGATTTCACACCAAGGAAAAGTAGGACTTCTATGAGACAGTGCTGCTAGATAAGAAGCCCATTGTTTGTGACATGAGATGGGTCGACTGGACCTACATGAAGGAAAATGAGGAACACTACCCTGGAGTGTATGACAGCTTTAGTGCTTGTGGAGTTGCTAACTTTGTTGGGCAGAAGCTCACAAAGTGGAACGAGGAGCTTATCATGCAATTCTACTCCACGGCACACTTTTATCCAGATGGGAGGATAACTTGGATGTCTGAGGGTACGAGGTACCAATCTACAGTTGCTGAATGGGCTCAACTGATCAATGCCCCAGAGGAGCAAGCAGATGACTTGGACATTTATGCCAAGAAAAAGATGGATCATAACTCAATGTCCAACATGTACAAGGAAAGTCCAAATGAAGCTCTTGACACTTTCAAATTTGGCTCAGTGCATTATCTTCTGTCAGGGCTGCCAACCATCAATTGGATATTGAGGCACACCTTATTGCCCAAGTCTGGAGATCACAAGATGATCAGAGGCCATGCAATCAACTTGCTTCATATTTGATGTGCCATAGAAGTTCAAGGTCATGAGCCTCATAGTAGAGACTATCAAGAGGACTGCAGCAGATCAGAAGAGGAGCTGTGGATATGCACCTCAAATTCAGGGGCTCATCAACTCTAAGATGGGCACGGGCATATATTTATTGGACAAGGAACACTTGCCCATCCGTCTAGATTTTGAGGACAATCAAGTTGTCATGACTGAGAATGAGCCATCGTATGCCCAAGCACAAGCAAAGAAGGAGAAGGCAAGGAAGGAGAAAGCTGCCAAGATGCCAACTCAAGAGGAGGCATCTGAGTATTTCTTGAAAACTAAACAAGAGCAGCTTGGTTACCTGATTGCATCCACCCTGTGGATTGAGAAAGGACTAGCCACCCTAACTCAGAACCAGGCAAGCCTAGAGAGAATCATGGAACAAAAGTTCTATGACTTGGATGTCAAGGTGACAGAGATTCAGACTGTAGTGGAGCAGCTCCAGGATGACATGCAGGAGAAGAGAGGCAGGACTACCACTCATGCCTTTGCCAGAGTGCCACGAGGTCCGAGGTCGTCTGCCATGCCAGTTGCTGACACAAGAGCCACCACTTCTGCACCAGCTACAGCTTCAGTTCCACCAACTCCAGCATCTACTTCAGCTCCAACTCCAGAGTCCACTTCAGCATCTACAGAAGCCTTCGTCCTTGGAGTGATCCGGACTCCACCACCACCAGAAGATCAAGCCTGAGCGTCGATCTAGCACTATGCATTTTCTAGGAACTTTTTGGTAACTTGTTGCCAAAGGGGGAGAAAAATGTATACATCATAGGCTTCGAGAGAGAGAGTGTTGCTTTTCTCTCTTTCTTTATTTGGTGGTTTTTCGAACTTGTTTGCTTTTGAGTGCTTGAGATACTATGTCATTGCTTGTGAGACATTGATGATCATGTGTTTGATCATAAGCTACACTTAATGCTTGCTTAATGCTATTATCTTATCTATCTTATGTGATCATTCACTATTCTTGGTGATGAGTGCATGTATTTCATTCCTATCATTTTAAGCGCTCCACCAAGATGTATGTGACATGGAAAAGTAACCCATGACTCTAACTCCTTGTGCATTTGCAGTCCAAAGCAAATTTTAAATATGCACAAACTTAGGGGGAGCTTTTACTTATCACATACTTCTCAAAGCAACGATATATTTCATGCTTATTATCATTTGTCGAAGCTTTGATCTATATGTTGTCATCAATTACCAAAAAGGGGGAGATTGAAAGTGCAACTATCCCTAGGTGGTTTTGGTAATTCATAACAACATATAGCTCATTGAGCTAATGCTATTCCAAGATGATTATTTTAGGAAAGCTCAATGATTGGCATGGCATGGATGTGAAAGTGGAACCCTCAAAATGCTAAGGACAAAGGATTGGCTCAAGCTCAAAAGCTCAAGACTCTTCATTTTACATTTTAGTGATCCAAGATCACATTGAGTCTTTAGGGAAAGCCAATACTATCAAGGAGGGATGAGGTGTTGCTTAATGAGCCTCTTGCTTCATGTGCTTAGTGATATGCTCCAAAACCCTCAACTACTTTCCCATATCCACATATGACCTAAACCCTAAGCCAAACTCGGTCCTACCGATTCTTCCTATCCGGCGCCACCGAGTTTCACTTGTCATAAGCCACTACCAAACCCTAGCAATTCGGTTCTACCGATAGGGATCTCGGTCTCACCGAGATGGGATTACAAACTCTCTGTTTCCCTTTCGTAACTTTTCAGTCTCACCGAAAGAGCGAATCGGTCCCACCGAGATTGCAATGTAAATTCAGTGTTTCCCCTTTGTAACTTTTCGGTCTTACCGAAAGAGCAAATCGGTCCCACCGAGTTTGCCTGACCAACTCTCTGGTTAGCTAATTACCAAATTCGGTCTCACCGAGTTTGTGTAATCGGTCTCACCGAGATTATGTTATGCCCAAACCCTAACCATATCGGTCCTACCGAGTTGCATGTCAGTCCCACCGAAAATCTCTAACGGTCACTAGGTCTACATTTTCGGTCTGACCGAGTTTGTTGATTCGGTCCCACCGAGATTGGAAAACTGTGTGTAACGGTTGGATTTTGTGTGGAGGCTATATATACCCCTCCACCTCCTCTTCATTCGGAGAGAGAGCCATCAGAACACATACACCATTCCAACTCATATGTTCTGAGAGAGAACCACCTACTCATGTGTTGAGACCAAGAAATTCCATTCCTACCATATGAATCTTGATCTCTAGCCTCTCCAAGTTGCTTTCCACTCAAATCTTCTTTCCACAAAATCCAAATCCTATGAGAGAGAGTTGAGTATTGGGGAGACTATCATTTGAAGCACAAGAGCAAGGAGTTCATTACCTACACACCATTTGTTACTTCTTGGAGAGTGGTGTCTCCTAGATTGGCTAGGTGTCACTTGGGAGCCTCCGACAAGATTGTGGAGTTGAACCAAGGAGTTTGTAAGGGCAAGGAGATTGCCTACTTCGTGAAGATCTATCGCTAGTGAGGCAAGTCCTGTGTGGGCGATGGCCATGGTGGGATAGACAAGGTTGCTTCTTCGTGGACCCTTTGTGGGTGGTTGCTTCTTCGTGGACCCTTCGTGGTGGAGCCCTATGTGGACTCGCGCAACCGTTACCCTTTGTGGATGGAGCCCTCCGTGGACTCTCGCAACCGTTACCCTTTGTGGGTTGAAGTCTCCATCAACGTGGATGTAGGATAGCACCACCTATCCGAACCACGGGAAAAACTTCCGTGTCTCCAATTGCGTTTGAATTCTCCAAACCCTTCACTTTACATTCTTGCAAGTTGCATGCTTTACTTTCCGCTGCCAATATACTCTTTGCATGCTTGCTTGAATTGTGTGATGATTGCTTGACTTGTCCTAAAATAGCTAAAATCTGCCAAGAACTAAAATTGGGAAAAGGTTAAGTTCTTATTTGGTCAAGTAGTCTAATCACCCCCCTCTAGACATATTTTCGATCCCACACCCTTCCCCCGCTGGAGGGGGAGGGGACTCTTCTTCCTCCTCCTCGTCTTCGTGGGAGGAATGCGTCTTGGATTCGTCGGATGATGAATCCGACACCTCCGGGCGTCGGGCACTCTTTCGAGTCCCCGTGGCCTTCTTCTTGACCTTCTTCTCCGGCACCACATAGGGTGCCGGAACCAGCAGCTTCGCCAAGTGGGCATCGGTTGGGTCTTCGGGCAAAGGTGCCGGACAGTCGATCCGTCCGGACTTCGCCTGCCAATCCTGTCAAAGGCAAGGGAGCTTAAATCCGCATAGAGTAAAACTATGAAAAACTAGTGCCCTGTAAAAGGTACAAAAAACTTACCGTGCTAGCGTGACGCTGCGCGCTGAATCCACGATCCTCGGTGGCGGATGTGGGAGCCTCGGCGCCCTAGAAAAGCACCTTCCAGGCATCTTCATACGTCGTGTCGAAGAGCCTGCTCAGAGTTCGGTGCTGCGCCGAATTGAACTCCCATAGATTGAAGGCCCGTTGTTGACACGGGAGGCTCAGGCGGATGAGCATAACCTGGACTACGTTGACGAGCTTGAGCTGCTTGTCCACCAGGGATTGGATGCATGTTTGCAGTCCGGTCACCTCCTTTTTGCTGCCCCACGACAGGCTCGTCTCTTTCCAGGACGTGAGCCGTGTTGGGGGTCCGGACCGGATCTCGGGGGCTGCGACCCACTTAGGGTCGCGCGGCTCGGTGATGTAAAACCACCCCGATTGCCACCCCTTCAAGTTCTCCACGAAGGAGCCCTCGAGCCATAAGACGTTGGGCATCTTGCCCACCATGGCGCCTCCGCACTCCGCCTGGTTGCCGCGCTCCACCTTTGGGTTGACATTGAAAGTCTTGAGCCATAGGCCGAAATGGGGGCCGATGCGGAGGAAAGCCTCGGACACGATGATAAACGCCAAGATGTTGAGGACAAAATTCGGGGCCAGATCGTGGAAATCTAGGCCATAGTAGAACATGAGCCCCCGGACAAATGGATGGAGAGGGAAACCCAGTCCGCGGAGGAAATGGGGGAGGAACACCACCCTCTCATGGGGCCTAGGGGTGGGGATGAGCTGCCCCTCTTCGGGAAGCCGGTGCGCAATGTCGTTAGACAGGTATCTGGCCTTCCTTAGTTTTTTGATGTGCCCCTCCGTGACGGAGGAGACCATCCACTTGCCTCCCGCTCCGGACATGGCTGGAGAAGGTTGAGGTGGGGAGTGCGGACTTGGGCGCTGGAGCTCGAGTGCACAAGAAAGGATAGGCGAAGGAGGAAGAAGGCGTAGGTGAAAAGGTGGATCCTTATCCCCTTATATGGGTGGACACAACTACATGTCCCCACCAGCCTGGTAAAACTCGCTTATCTCCAAGCGCCGTAATCAATGGCGCGGTTGGGTTACCCACGCCCGTATTGATGAGAATCCCGGAATAGGGGGACACGATCTCTACTTTAACAAGACGTGCCAAGGAAACCGCCTCGCATAACGCATTGAGAGGGGACAATAAAACGGTTCGAATAAAAGCTTGGCCGCGAAGTGCTGTCACACTACGGAATACGTGAGCAGATTAGATTTGTGTAAATATTATTCTCTCTATGGCGATATGTGGAAACTTATTTTGCAGAGCCGGACATCATCTTTGTGTTCAAAATCTTCTATGAAGTACTTGGAGGAGGAACCCGCCTTGCAATGCCGAAGACAATCTGCATGCCGGACTCGACGTCATTGAAGCCTGGTTCAGGGGCTACTGAGGGAGTCCTGGATTAGGGGGTGTTCGGATAGCCGGACTATACCTTCAGCCGGACTCCTGGACTATGAAGATACAAGATTGAAGACTCTGTCCCGTGTCCGGAAGGGACTTTCCTTGGCATGGAAGGCAAGCTTGGCGATACGGATATGAAGATCTCCTACCATTGTAACCGACTTTGCGTAACCCTAACCCTCTTCGGTGTCTATATAAACCGGAGGGTTTTAGTCCATAGGACAACATACACATCAACAATCATACCATAGGCTAGCTTCTAGGGTTTAGCCTCCTCGATCTCGTGGTAGATCTACTCTTGTACTACCCATATCATCAATATTAATCAAGCAGGACGTAGGGTTTTACCTCCATCGAGAGGGCCCGAACCTGGGTAAAACTTCGTGTCCCTCGCCTCATGTTACCATCCAGCCTAGACGCACAGTTCGGGACCCCCTACCCGAGATCCGCCGGTTTTGACACCGACAGTGGTATTTATAACCGAGTACTAATACGCTCCTAAGTGGGAAACTGTTTAGGTTTTGATTGGTGTGAACAGGTTTGCAGTTAAATATAGCATGGTCGTAATTTGAAATGTGACGGGAGCAGGCTCAAAATTTATTGACGGTTCTATAATTTCTAAATGCGGCACTATTCCCAGATGGCGTAACGTGGGCACGCTTTCTCGGCTGCATACATGACGTTTGCACCATAGGGTGCACCGCAATATGCAATGCCAGCACACGTCTTGTTACAACAACCATGCGCGCTCCTTATTACCATTGCACATGCTTCTTTTAATTAGAATGTGTGCTCGTCTAGTGCACACATGTTAATCTGTCTAACTGTTTCTATTTGTTGTGGCTAATCGCAAACAACTCATCTGTGTAAAGTGTATGCCATCAATCGTAGACACTTTGATTTGGCTGACCGTTTTTGTTGTGCTGCCTAATCGCAAACAGTAATCCTTCTGAAGCATATGCCCTCAATCGCACACACCTTCATCTGGCTGCCAATTTCTGTTGTTCTGCCTCATCACAAACAGTTAATCCGAGTGAACCGTATGTCGTATATCACACACGCCTTCATCTGGTACCTGTTTCTGTTCTTCTTCCTCATCACAAACAGTTAATTGAACTGAACCGTATGCCCTGCATTGCACACGCAACTAAAATCAGAACCGTGTTTGATGGCTCTGCCATCGCAAACATTTTGCATTTTTTTGATGATTATTTTACATCACTGTTTGATTAATGCATCGCGCACAGTTTCATCAAAGAGTCTCTGATCGTAGTATCGCGTTAGCAGCATCCTGCAGTAGTGAGGGGGTCCCCTTTTTGGGCAACAATCCTCATGCCTTCGCCACCCCTTCCTCCACTATAAATAGAGGGGTAGAGGTGCTCTCCAACCCGTCTCAAGTTCTGACACAAATGACATGCAATGATTTGCCCCCCTCTCTCTCTCTATGAAATAGTTTTGTAGTGGAAAAAGGTTGTCTAGTCTCCGGTAGCGATTAGGTCTAGACGGCTAAGTGTCGCTGGATATGTGACACCGTATGTGTGCAATCTGGTTTGAGATCATTTGATCTTATGTTCGAGGGATTTTCTGGGGTTCTGTCCAAGGGACTGTTAGAGGGAGAAAACTCCCGCTGTTGGGAGGCTGTAAATCCTACCTACGGGAATCTGCCCCAACGATCTTCACCAACTCTTTTTCCACCGCACTACGAGTTGGTAATGATTATATCAAACCTTATATGCATCTTCATAGTGGTCCTGTGCTGGTGCGCAAGACAATTTTTTTGCTTTTGTTGCAATCCCTTACAGGTGTTGCCCCACTATGAGGGTCTGAACCTAGATAACCCACTTCCTGTACATCCGGGCTCGTTCACCACCTTATACAGGGTACTATGGTTCCTGAGCCGTAGGGGATGATTGTATGTACTTCCTTCTTAGTGTCCGCGTTTGTATTGTGTTTCTGAAAAAAGAATGGCTAAACTCTCAATAAGCTTGAGCCTCTATAGTTCCCTGTGCATTTTGTTGTTGTTAAGGAATTCTTGTATAGCTAAAAAAGGCCAATCCTATATGAACGTCCCTCATAGACTTGAGGCTTCGCTAAAGACTCCTCTAGACGGGTAGACCCACGTAACAGATGTTATGTTTCTTCGTTTTCTCTTTTTAGGTTTTGGGTTTTCTTTTTAAATAATTTTTTATGAGTTTTGCAATATTTGGTGAAATTTATTCAAATATATGATGAACTTTTCTATCAAATAGAAAGTGAACTTTTCTAGTATACGGTGAGCATTTTTAAATACACAATGAACTTTTTCTATAATATACATTGAACATTTTTAATATACATTTTTTATTTTATGATGAACATTTTTTAATACACGCTGAATAACTTTTAATACAAGGTGAATTTATTTAACATATAGTGAACTTTTGTACTCCCTCCATCCAAATATATAGTGCCTAATGCGCTTTTGAAGGTTACTTTTGACCGTGGGTTAAAGCAATAATTTATGGCTTGCATGTTACATAAAGCATACTGTCAAATTTTTCATGCGAAAGAAGTTTCTAATGATACAACTATTATATCATACATCTCATATGTTTTTAATATTATCAATGCTCAAAGCGAACTTCAAAAGAGGTATTAGGCCCTATATATTCGGAGGAAGGGAGTATAAAACACATACCCGATAGTTTTCTTTAAGATATATTTTTCTATTTTAGTAAAATTTTAAAATATCTAGCTCCTAAACATAACAGTGTTCTTTTAAAAAATGAAGAAAATAATAATTAAAAACAGCTCATCAGCAAAGTGGGCCCACCCATTTGCGTTAGCTTCATCTAATCCAAGACGGACATGAACTAGGAGGTCTCTAAAAATACACATGCCCCCCATGGCCAACCCTATTTAGCGCTTTAGGTCACTGGTAAAAATACACATGCCCCCCATGCTGGTTTAGCCAGGGAAGTGATGGCCTTTATTTTCTCTGGGCTAGCTTCAATACCCCATTCAGAAACCAGAAAACCTAAGAGCTTGCTTGCTGGTACACCAAAGACACACTTTGCCGGGTTAAGCATCATCTTGTAGACCCGGAGATTATCAAAGGTCCCTTTCAAGTCATCTATAAATATTTCCTTCTTCCTGGATTTCACCACAATATCATCCACATAAGCATGAACATTGCGCCCAATCTCATCATGAAGGCAATTTTGCACACATTGCTGGTAAGTCTCCTGGGAACTCTTTAGCCCAAAAGGCATAGACACATAACAGAAGGCTCCAAAGAGAGTGATGAAGGCTGTCTGCTCCTGGTCCTTAACTGCCATCTTGATCTGATGATAGCCAGAATAAGCATCTAAAAAACTCAAACGCTCACAACCCACCATAGCGTCAGTGATCTGATCAATACGAGGGAGAGCAAAGGGACAACCGGACATGCCTTGTTTAAGTCCGTGTAATCCACACACATACGCCAAGTACCGTTTTTCTTAAGTACCAGCACCAGGTTAGCCAACCACTCTGGATGAAAAACTTCAAGAATGAACCCAGCCGCCAAGAGCCGGGCCACTTCTTCACGAATGGCCTTGCACCTCTCATCATTGAAACAATGAAGGAACTGCTTGACCGGTTTAAACTTTGGATCAATATTGAGAGTGTCCTCAGCGAGTTCCCTCGGTACACCTGGCATGTCTGAAGACTTCCATGCAAAGATGTCCCAATTCTCACGGATGAACTCAATGAGCACGCTTTCCTATTTTGGATCCAGATTAGCATTGATACTTAACTGCCTGGATGAATTGCCAGGAACGAAATCCACTAGCTTAGTGTCATCCGCCGACTTAAACTTCAATAGGGGGTCATGCTATGTGGTTGGCTTCTTCAAAGATGTCATGTCCGTCGGGTCAACATTATCCTTGTAAAATTTCAATTCTTCTGTTGCGCAGACAGACTCAGCATAAGCAGCATCACCTTCTTCACATTCCAAGGCTATCTTCCGGCTTCCATGCACTGTAATAGTACCCTTGTGACCTGGCATCTTAAGCTGCAAATAAACATAACAAGGTCGTGCCATGAATTTGGCATAAGCCGGCCTCCCAAACAGAGCATGATACGGGCTCTGGATCTTGACCACCTCAAAGGTCAATGTCTCCGCTCTGGAGTCATGTTCATCCCCAAAGGCTACTTCCAAAGCAATCTTGCCCACAGGATATGCCGACTTACCAAGCACTACTCCATGGAAAACAGTATTGGACGGTTTAAGATTTTTGTCGGTCAGTCCCATGCGACGGAAAGTATCATAATAAAGGATATTGATGCTGCTGCCTCCATCCATGAGTACTTTAGTGAACTTGTACGCTCCAATCTGAGGCGCCACCACCAGAGTCGAGTGGTCCGGATTATCAACCCGGGGCGGGTGATCCTCACGGCTCCAGAGAATAGGGTGTTCAGACCATTGCAAGTAACGGGGAACCGCCGGCTCAACGGCGTTCACTGCCCTCTTATGGAGCTTGTGACCCCGCTTGCATAAACTTGTGGTGAGGACGTGGTACTGTCCACTATTCAACTGCTTCGAGTTACTCTAATAACCAGACTGTTGTTGATTCCCTTGACCATACTGCTGATTGAAACCACCTTGATTGCCTTGCCCCTGAAATCCAGAGTTTGAACAACCACCATCGAAGTACGGTCCCTGAGAGCCGGATCCTGAACCGCCATTCGGGCCATGGTTGTTCTGAAAAAGATTGGAAGCCTTGAACTCTTTCATGATATAGCAATCCTTCCACAGATGAGTAGCCGGCTTCTGCCGTGTACCGTGCCTCGGATAAGGCTGATTCATCACCGCTTCGAGGTCAAATTTCGATCCTGCAGGCTGGGCTGGCCTTCCCTTGCAATGCTGATTATTAATCTGTGCTCTAGTGTTAGCCACAAAGTCTAAATTTCTGTCGGCCTTACGCTTACTATTACCACCTTGGCTTGCCGGATTATACTGCTACACTTTCATGTTGCCGCTCTTCTTTCCCTTTCCCGGCCTTTCATCATCAGACTCGGGGTCCTTGGTATTGTCGAAGTCGGCATACTTGACAAGAGCCACTATGAGCTCTCCCATGTCACTCCAGTGGCGCTTAAGCCTTCCGAGCTTCTGCTTAAGGGGGAGGAAACGACAATTTTTCTCCAACATCAAAACCGTTGAGCCGACGTTGATGCTGTCTGACGAGTGTATAATAGTTGAGATCTGGCGCACCTAGTGTGTTGTTGAATCGCCCTCACCTTGAACACAAGAATCCAAATCCAGGATTGACATAGGTTGCTTGCATGTGTCTTTGAAATTTTGGACAAAATGGGCCTTCAGCTCCGCCCATGACCCGATGGAGTTGGCGGGCAGCCCTTTCAGCCAAGTACGAGCCGGCCCATCCAACATCATGGCGAAATACTTAGCACATGCGGCATCACTAACCTCCAGCATCTCCATGGCCATCTCATAACTTTTAATCCAAACTTAAGGGGGTTGATCTGTTGTGTAATTAGGCACCTTGCGAGGACCCTTGAAGTCCTTGGGCAAACGCTCGTTATGCAGAGCCGACACTAAGCATGGCATGCCTAAGGTTCTAGAGATCACGCCTGCCTCCACCGAGGCTGATGTGTAGGATCGAAAGTATGTCTAGAGGGGGGTGATTAGACTACTTGACCAAATAAGAACTTAACCTTTTCCCAATTTTAGTTCTTGGCAGATTTTAGCTATTTTAGGACAAGTCAAGCAATCATCACACAATTCAAGCAAGCATGCAAAGAGTATATTGGCAGCGGAAAGTAAAGCATGCAACTTGAAAGAATGTAAAGGGAAGGGTTTGGAGAATTCAAACGCAATTGGAGACACGGAAGTTTTTCCCGTGGTTCGGATAGGTGGTGCTATCCTACATCCACGTTGATGGAGACTTCAACCCACAAAGGGTAACGGTTGTGGGAGTCCACGGAGGGCTCCACCCACAAAGGGTAACGGTTGCGCGAGTCCACACAAGGCTCCACCCACGAAGGGTCCACGAAGAAGCAACCACCCACAAAGGGTCCACGAAGAAGCAACCTTGTCTATCCCACCATGGCCATCGCCCACACAGGACTTGCCTCACTAGCGGTAGATCTTCACGAAGTAGGCGATCTCCTTGCCCTTACAAACTCCTTGGTTCAACTCCACAATCTTGTCGGAGGCTCCCAAGTGACACCTAGCCAATCTAGGAGACACCACTCTCCAAGAAGTAACAAATGGTGTGTAGGTAATGAACTCCTTGCTCTTGTGCTTCAAATGATAGTCTCCCCAACACTCAACTCTCTCTCATAGGATTTGGATTTTGTGGAAAGAAGATTTGAGTGGAAAGCAACTTGGAGAGGCTAGAGATCAAGATTCATATGGTAGGAATGGAATTTCTTGGTCTCAACACATGAGTAGGTGGTTCTCTCTCAGAACATATGAGTTGGAATGGTGTATGTGTTCTGATGGCTCTCTCTCCGAATGAAGAGGAGGTGGAGGGGTATATATAGCCTCCACACAAAATCCAACCGTTACACATAGTTTTCCAATCTCGGTGGGACCGAATCAACAAACTCGGTCGGACCGAAAATGTAGACCTAGTGACCGTTAGAGATTTTCGGTGGGACTGACATGCAACTCGGTAGGACCGATATGGTTAGGGTTTGGGCATAACGTAATCTTGGTGAGACCGATTACACAAACTCGGTGAGACCGAATTTGGTAATTAGCTAACCAGAGAGTTGGTCAGGCAAACTCAGTGGGACCGATTTGCTCTTTCGGTGAGACCGAAAAGTTACAAAGGGGAAACACTCAATTTACATTGCAATCTCGGTGGGACCGATTCGCTCTTTCGGTGAGACCGAAAAGTTACGAAAGGGAAACAGAGAGTTTGCAATCCCATCTCGGTGAGACCGAGATCCCTATCGGTAGAACCGAATTGCTAGGGTTTGGCAGTGGCTTATGACAAGTGATACTCGGTGGCGCCGGATAGGAAGAATCGGTAGGACCGAGTTTGGCTTAGGGTTTAGGTCATATGTGGATATGGGAAAGTAGTTGAGGGTTTTGGAGCATATCACTAAGCACATGAAGCAAGAGGCTCATTAAGCAACACCTCATCCCTCCTTGATAGTATTGGATTTTCCTAAAGACTCAATGTGATCTTGGATCACTAAAATGTAAAATGAAGAGTCTTGAGCTTTTGAGCTTGAGCCAATCCTTTGTCCTTAGCATTTTGAGGGTTTCACTTTCACATCCATGCCATGCCAATCATTGAGCTTTCCTGAAATAATCATCTTGGAATAGCATTAGCTCAATGAGCTATATGTTGTTATGAATTACCAAAACCACCTAGGGATAGTTGCACTTTCAATCTCCCCTTTTTGGTAATTGATGACAACATATAGATCAAAGCTTCGACAAATGATAATAAGCATGAAATATATCGTCGCTTTGAGAAGTATGTGATAAGTAAAAGCTCCCCCTAAGTTTGTGCATATTTAAAATTTGCTTTGGACTGCAAATGCACAAGGAGTTAGAGTCATGGGTTACTTTTCCATGTCACATACATCTTGGTGGAGCGCTTAAAATGATAAGAATGAAATACATGCACTCATCACCAAGAATAGTGAATGATCACATAAGATAGATAAGATAATAGCATTAAGCAAGCATTAAGTGTAGCTTATGATCAAACACATGATCATCAATGTCTCACAAGCAATGACATAGTATCTCAAGAACTCAAAAGCAAACAAGTCCGAAAAACCACCAAATAAAGCAAGAGAGAAAAGCAACACACTCTCTCTCTCTCGAAGCCTATGATCTATACATTTTTCTCCCCCTTTGGCAACAAGTTACCAAAAAGTTCCTAGAAAATGCATAGTGCTAGATCGACGCTCAGGCTTGATCTTCTGGTGGTGGTGGAGTCCGGATCACTCCAAGGACGAAGGCTTCTATAGATCCTGAAGTGGACTCTGGAGTTGGAGCTGAAGTAGATGTTGGAGCTGGTGGAACTGAAGCTGTAGCTGGTGCAGAAGTGGTGGCTCTTGTGTCAGAAACTGGCACGACGGACGACCTCGGACCTCGTGGCACTCTGGCAAAGGCATGAGTGGTAGTCCTGCCTCTCTTCTCCTGCATGTCATCCTGGAGCTGCTCCACTACAGTCTGAATCTCTGTCACCTTGACATCCAAGTCATAGAACTTTTGTTCCATGATTCTCTCTAGGCTTGCCTGGTTCTGAGTTAGGGTGGCTAGTCCTTTCTCAATCCGCAGGGTGGATGCAATTAGGTAACCAAGCTGCTCTTGTTTAGTTTTCAAGAAATACTCAGATGCCTCCTCTTGAGTTGGCATCTTGGCAGCTTTCTCCTTCCTTGCCTTCTCCTTCTTTGCTTGTGCTTGGGCAGACGATGGCTCATTCTCAGTCATGACAACTTGATTGTCCTCAAAATCTGGACGGATGGGCAAGTGTTCCTTGTCCAATAAATATATGCCCGTGCCCATCTTAGAGTTGATGAGCTCCTGAATTTGAGGTGCATATCCACAGCTCCTCTTCTGATCTGCTGCAGTCCTCTTGATAGTCTCTACTATGAGGCTCATGACCTTGAACTTCTATGGCACATCAAATACGTGAAGCAAGTTGATTGCATGGCCTCTGATCATCTTGTAATCTCCAGACTTGGGCAATAAGGTGTGCCTCAATATCCAATTGATGGTTGGCAGCCCTGACAGAAGATAATGCACTGAGCCAAATTTGAAAGTGTCAAGAGCTTCATTTGGACTTTCCTTGTACATGTTGGACATAGAGTTCTGATCCATCTTTTTCTTGGCATAAATGTCCAAGTCATCTGCTTGCTCCTCTATGGCATTGATCAGTTGAGCCCATTCAGCAACTGTAGATTGGTACCTCGTACCCTCAGACATCCAAGTTATCTTCCCATCTGGATAAAAGTGTGCCGTGGAGTAGAATTTCATGATAAGCTCCTCGTTCCACTTTGTGAGCTTCTGCCCAACAAAGTTAGCAACTCCACAAGCACTAAAGCTGTCATACACTCCAGGGTAGTGTTCCTCATTTTCCTTCATGTAGGTCCAGTCGACCCATCTCATGTCACAAACAATGGGCTTCTTATCTAGCAGCACTGTCTCATAGAAGTCCTGCTGTTCCTTGGTGTGAAATCTGTAATCCACAGCAGTCCTTCTCCTTGAAGCATACGGGTCTGCTTCTCTCCACTTCCTCAGCCCTGAATCTCTCCTGAGCTTCATGTCCTCAGCCACAGGATGAGCATCATTGTGGTCTGGGATCTTGGGCTTGAGATTTCTAAGAACTTGCTCTTCATCCTCTTCTTCAGCAACAGTCTCAGGCACTGGGGCCTTGTTCTTCTCAGCTGCAGGAATGCTCCTTGTATTCCTCTTTGGTTTTGGCTTGGAGGCAGCTTTGGGCTTAGATGCAGTAGCCTCTGATCTTATGGCATCACCCATCAGCTTGGGTGCCTTAGGTGCTGGTGCAGCTACCTCTTCTTCCTCTTCCTCTTCCATGATGGAAGCCTTTCCAAGCACTTTGGCTACGGTCTTCTTGACCCTTTCCTTCCTCTTTTTGCCTTCAGCAACAACTGGCTCTTTGGGTGCAGGCTTCTCAGTTGAGGCTCTAGCCTTTGACATAGGCTGCCTGCCTGCTGGCCTTTTGATCTTTAGACCTGGCTTTGTGCCTTGAGCTGGCTTAACTCTCTTTGATGTGGCCTCTTCCTCTGCCACATAATCTTCATCTTTGGAGTCTGAAGTTCTCTTCTTCCTCTGTCTGGTGACAGCTTGTGGCAGATTGCTTAGGGTACTTCTGCTGCCATCATCTGAAGAGCTGGAGGGACTAGTGCCCTCACTCATCTGCACTTGCTGCTCTGACAAGTTCTGGCTGTCACTCTGATCAGACATGCTGCAAGCTCTGACTGCTGACCCTGTGAATAGTTTATAGATGAGGTAGAATAGATGAGCATCACAAAATGCAGAGATTTTTGCAAAAGAATGATCCAAAAACTTAGTTTTAGTTTCCCACTGAAATCATCTCAGATCTACCGATTTTTAAACTCGGTGATACCGAAGCAGTTTTGGAACCTAAACTAGTGAACTCGGTTGGACCGAGTCACAGTTTGGTGGCACCGAGACTGCTAGGGTTTCACAGAGTTCCAAAATTGGTCACACCGATAAGTAATTCTCGGTCAGACCGAGTCTCACTTGTGCAATGGCATAAGCCAAATCGGTGGGACCGAGTTTTTCAACTCGGTGGGTCCGAGATGGTTTCGGCGAAAACCTAACCCTAAAATTTTCGAATCAAAGCTAATCTACGGGCGTATTGACTGGATAGGAGTGTTTCAATCGTGGCAAGAATCATGATGATCACAATGTGCTGAGAATTGGATTGGAGAATAGCACAAAGATCGAGTCCATACCCTAGCTCGGCGGAGACTCGCTACGGCGGCAACGGCGGGGCAGAATTCCGTTGACGGTGATGGAGACCAGCGACTGGAGGTGGCTGGCGGTGAGAAGACGATCCGGAGACCACGTTGGCAGAGCAGGCTATCGCGCGGGCGAAGGGGTTCGGAGAAATTTCCAAATTTTGCCCGTGACTATATATAGCCCGACCCTGTCGGTGTGACCGAGTGGAACAACTCGGTGTGACCGAAATGTTCAAATCGGTTGCACCGAGATCGAAAACCTAGATCAACTTAATGATCTCGGTAGGACCGAAAGTGGGGTATCGGTCAGACCGAGAATCATAAAGAGGTTTTGGAAGTTAAGTCTATGACGAATCAGGGACTCTGAGTGCTCCTCACACAGAGTGGTTCGAATTTGACTTGATCAAATTTTGTGATGCAGCATGAATAGAGTTTGAGACGATAAAAGCATAGATAGCTAGAGGAGGTTCTTAGGCATTCTTGTCCATCCACTTGGCAAAGGAAATAAACCCAAACGATCAAAACAACAAGTGGGTGTCCTCGAATGAGTAAAATATGCAACCAGCATGCTCACACAATAAGATGGCAAATGAAATATGTGGCAAGGCATGCACAACCAATTCTAGCATCTATCAAGCAATTTGCGATGACAAGGTCATCTATATATGAGTATATTGACTTAGGAGTCAAGTGAGAACACTTGATCATAGGTCATACTCATCGTTTAAGCTCAAGTGGGGTTACCACCTTTACATAAAGCATTGTTGTGTTCACATCTTTAGAGTTGCTTTAGCTCAAGTCTTAGAGTAAAGCTCCCCCTAGATGTGATATCCCCCCTTGGAGGGATGAACTAACCTTGGGTTTCGTCGATGATGACTTCATGTAGATGTTGAAGATGTGGATGCTCAATGTTGATGTAGATCACTTGGAGCTATCCATTTGAGTGAATTGCACTTTCAATACCTACATGGGTTAGTCCCACAAGGAACAAACAAGGATATCCATAGACATAGAGTGATGCACACACAAGATGATGTCCATGAAAACTTTTAGGTTACCTTGTCCCTTGTCTTACCAACAAGAGGGTTTGTGACTCCTTGAACTAGTGCAAGATGTGGAAGTTGATTGCACTTGTTCTTGCCAAAATGATAAGAGTGAAGTATGTTGGCGGAGTCACCCTCAAGAACTCTCTAGTTCTTCTTCTTTTGGATCCACACCATCTTGATGGGAATCCTTGAAGTTGTAGTCGTACTTGATGAAGTGGAACTTGAAGTAGTCTTGGGAATCCACTTGACTAAGGTCTTAGGAGCTTCTTCAAATGCGTCAATTTCCTCTTGAAGCTTGTCCTTGCCTTTTTGCTTGTAGTCTTGTGGTGGAAGATCATCTTGAGCTTGTGTCCCCTTGAAAGAAGTATCATACTTCTCTTGTTGAGGAACAAACTTTGTCTTGGGGTATTGATCTTCTTCCCACTCAACTCCATTGGCATTGAACTTTCGTTCAAAACCAACACCTTGATTCTTCCGGTGCATTCCTTGCTTGCGCACAATTTCCTCGAATTGCTTGCTCCCGGCAAGGCTTTTGTACACTCCTTTCTCTATAATTCCCTTCAATAAGCTATTTTCTTGCTCAAGTGTAACTTGGCTAAGAGAGTCATTAGTGGAATCAAGAGGACTACTAGAAGCAACAATATTGGATTTAGCATGATCATTGTTACTGCTAGACGAAGAATCTTTCTTGTTCTTGTTACTAGACTTGACTTGAGGCATGTAAGTGGATAAGAGTAAACGCTTGGCAATGGAAGAAGAACTTTTCTTGCGGAGATCATCATTGATTGGTTTTAAGAACTCATGCTCTTGCTCAAGATTGAGCTTTTCAAAGCGTAATTTCTCATGAGCTCTTAAAAGTTTTCGATGATCTTCGAAGATAGTTTCATGAGCTAACTTAAGAGTGTTTAGTTCTTTAGTTAGAGCCTCAATCTTTTCCTTATCATTGTCATTCGTTTTATCTTGATTAGCATGATTAATTGGCATTTCATCATAGTATTCATCACTAGAGTTGTCAATAAGCAAATCATCACCTAACAAGTCATCTTCATCACTATTGAAATCAACATACTCGGGGTGTGTTACCTTAGGACCTTTGACCATGAAGCATCTTCCAATTCCTTCATTTGGTGAGTCAAATATGTCGTAGGAGTTGGTTGACACAAGTGCTAGACCGGCAACACCTTCATCTTGAGTATCTTCGGAGTCGGAGTGATAACTTCTCTCAGAGTGGCTGTCAGAGTCGGAGCCGGATACCCATTCACCAACATGAGCTTGATGTCTTCGTCTTGTGTAGCTCCTTGATGATTTTCCTTCCTTTCTGAATCCTTGCTTCTCCGTGAGTATCTTCGTTCATAACGATCATATCTACTCCTTCCCTCTCTTGGTGGTGATTATTTGCTTCTTCTTTTTGGAGAATCTTCTCTTCTCTTGTAGGGAGTAGTACACTCATTGGAATAGTGTCCGGGTCTTCCACAACTGTAGCAGTTTCGCTCTCGACTAGAAGATCTTTTGTCATTGTAGGACCTTGACTTGAAGCTTCTATCTTTGCTTCTACTCTTGTAGAACTTGTTGAAGTTCTTCACCATTAAGCTCAATTCTTCATTGAAGTCTTGTCTCTCACTTGATGATGTAGGGGCTTCACATGAGGCTTTATAGGCACCACTTGATTTGTTGTGAAGTTCCTCTTTATCCTTAAGTGACATCTCATGAGCAACAATTCTTCCAATCACCTCCGTTGGCTTGAGATCTTTGTAATTGGGCATCATTTGGATCAATGTGCACACGGTATCATATTTTCCATCCAAGGCTCTTAGAATCTTCTTGATGATGAATCTATCGGTCATCTCTTCAATTCCTAAGCCATCAATCTCATTTGTGATGAGAGCAAGCCTAGAGTACATTTCAGCGACACCTTCACCATCCTTCATCTTGAACTTGTCAAGTTGACTTTGAAGCACATCCAACTTGGATTCCTTGACAGGGTCGGTACCTTCGTGCATATCAATCAAAGTGTCCCAAATTTCCTTCGCATTCTCAAGACGGCTGATTTTGTTGAATTCTTCGGGGCATAATCCGTTGAAGAGAATATCACAAGCTTGAGCATTGTATTGCAACATCTTCAACTCATCCGCGGTAGCTTCACAGTTTGGTTCTCTCCCATCAAAGAAGTCACCTTGCAAACCAACACACACAATATCCCAAACAGCGGGGTTATCTCCAAGAATATGCATTTTCATTTTATGCTTCCAACAAGCAAAATTAGTACCATCAAAGTAGGGACCTCTACGGTCATAATTTCCCTCGCTAGACGCCATACTCTCCTAGGTTGTGAAACCAAGGCTATGACCACCAAAAGCTATGGAGATCAAAGCAAATGGAGATCAAAGCTTTGATACCACTTGTAGGATCGAAAGTATGTCTAGAGGGGGGTGATTAGACTACTTGACCAAATAAGAACTTAACCTTTTCCCAATTTTAGTTCTTGGCAGATTTTAGCTATTTTAGGACAAGTCAAGCAATCATCACACAATTCAAGCAAGCATGCAAAGAGTATATTGGCAGCGGAAAGTAAAGCATGCAACTTGCAAGAATGTAAAGGGAAGGGTTTGGAGAATTCAAACGCAATTGGAGACACGGAAGTTTTTCCCGTGGTTCGGATAGGTGGTGCTATCCTACATCCACGTTGATGGAGACTTCAACCCACAAAGGGTAACGGTTGCGGGAGTCCACGGAGGGCTCCACCCACAAAGGGTAACGGTTGCGCGAGTCCACACAAGGCTCCACCCACGAAGGGTCCACGAAGAAGCAACCACCCACAAAGGGTCCACGAAGAAGCAACCTTGTCTATCCCACCATGGCCATCGCCCACACAGGACTTGCCTCACTAGCGGTAGATCTTCACGAAGTAGGCGATCTCCTTGCCCTTACAAACTCCTTGGTTCAACTCCACAATCTTGTCGGAGGCTCCCAAGTGACACCTAGCCAATCTAGGAGACACCACTCTCCAAGAAGTAACAAATGGTGTGTAGGTAATGAACTCCTTGCTCTTGTGCTTCAAATGATAGTCTCCCCAACACTCAACTCTCTCTCATAGGATTTGGATTTTGTGGAAAGAAGATTTGAGTGGAAAGCAACTTGGAGAGGCTAGAGATCAAGATTCATATGGTAGGAATGGAATTTCTTGGTCTCAACACATAAGTAGGTGGTTCTCTCTCAGAACATATGAGTTGGAATGGTGTATGTGTTCTGATGGCTCTCTCTCCGAATGAAGAGGAGGTGGAGAGGTATATATAGCCTCCACAAAAAATCCAACCGTTACACACAGTTTTCCAATCTTGGTGGGACCGAATCAACAAACTCGGTCAGACCGAAAATGTAGACCTAGTGACCGTTAGAGATTTTCGGTGGGACTGGCATGCAACTCGATAGGACCGATATGGTTAGGTTTGGGCATAACGTAATCTCGGTGAGACCGATTACACAAACTCGGTGAGACCGAATTTGGTAATTAGCTAACCAGAGAGTTGGTCAGGCAAACTCGATGGGACCGATTTGCTCTTTCGGTGAGACCGAAAAGTTACAAAGGGGAAACACTGAATTTACATTGCAATCTCGGCGGGACCGATTTGCTCTTTCGGTGAGACCGAAAAGTTACGAAAGGGAAACAGAGAGTTTGCAATCCCATCTTGGTGAGACCGAGATCCCTATCGGTAGAACCGAATTGCTAGGGTTTGGCAGTGGCTTATGACAAGTGAAACTCGGTGGCGCCGGATAGGAAGAATCGGTAGGACCGAGTTTGGCTTAGGGTTTAGGTCATATGTGAATATGGGAAAGTAGTTGAGGGTTTTGGAGCATATCACTAAGCACATGAAGCAAGAGGCTCATTAAGCAACACCTCATCCCTCCTTGATAGTATTGGCTTTTCCTAAAGACTCAATGTGATCTTGGATCACTAAAATGTAAAATGAAGAGTCTTGAGCTTTTGAGCTTGAGCCAATCCTTTGTCCTTAGCATTTTGAGGGTTCCACTTTCACATCCATGCCATGCCAATCATTGAGCTTTCCTGAAATAATCATCTTGGAATAGCATTAGCTCAATGAGCTATATGTTGTTATGAATTACCAAAACCACCTAGGGATAGTTGCACTTTCATGATGGATAAGCCGGAGAATGTTGATGAGTCGCTTTCTGAGCCGCCAGCTCAGCCTCTCGACACGCTCTTCCCTGATCCACCAGAGTCTGAGCATTGGCACCACCGTGCGCCGGGTTATGTCCATGAGGTTGGTTACGGCGCTGTTCACTGCTTGACACTGCCGGAGAGTCCATGTGCCTGCTTTAACTCCGGCTTGGATGAGGGGTTGAGTGAATCCGCTCGCGGCTGTAAAAATAAGCCGCCTTCTGGGCCACAACTGTTTGAAGAAGTTCTCTGGCCCTCCGAGTTTCTATTGCCGTCGGAGACTCGCCTTCGACAGGTAGAGCCACCAATCACATTGCCGCAGCAATCATGTTGTCCAACGGGTTAGAATAATGACTCGGAAGTGTCGGAATACGCTGAGTCGGATTATTATCCAAACGCGACGGGTCCATTTCCCGTGGCTGAACTGGCGCTCTAGTCCCGGGTGCTTCGGCCACCCGGTTCACCACCGGCGGGTCACTAGTCCCTTCTCAGGCGTGTTGAAGAGGTTCCTCGGCTCATAAACCAGGGGTATATGACTCTGGTGCCTCCTCCTCATGACCTCATTTGAAGCGTTTTGATCTAACGTAAGCCGGAAGGAATCTACTTGGATCCTCTATGCCTGGGCATCCAAAACAGCCTGCTCTGCAGCCATCCTAGCGTTCTCAGCCGCTAGCTCTCCCTTGGCTTGAGCTATCTCATCTTGCAACTTCACCAGATCCACCTTGTGTTGTTCCTGGTTGTCCGAGGTTACCTCCACCCCCATCAGAGTCGCCAGGGCCTCCAATAACTCTGTGAGAATTTGAGCCGGCGGGCGCGCAGAACCGCCAGCACTAGCCGCCGCAGCCGTTGAGCCGGAGGTCATAGCCGCGACGGTCATTGAACCAAGCACCGGTTGTGTACCAGCCATGAAGATCGTGACCCTATTCGGTGGCTCGTAGGGGTCCAGAATATTGTCACCATCGGAACACCTCCCAAGTCAGCCGTCTTGCAGTTGATACAATGAATTAGTCTTGCCAGTGGATGACTCACCATCAAAGTAGACGACCGTCTCATCTCCACACACAGATCCTTCTCCAATTTCCGTCCCATGGATGAAACCAACAAAGGCACGCTTCATGGCAGGTTGAACCTGGGCGGGTCATGCACGCTGAGCCGTCTCGATGATGTTGGTGCACATGTCCGGCTCAGGGCCCGGTTCGCCGATCTTGCCGATGAAGACGTGGATTCCGCTGAAGGGGACCCGGTACCCATACTCGATTGAGCTGGCCTCGAGGCCCCAGCCTGCTTCGTCGATATAGAGCTTGTCGTGATGCTACCTCTTGAGCATGCGTTGGTTTTCCCTTGAAGAGGAAAGGGTGATGCAGCAAAGTAACGTAAGTATTTCCCTCAGTTTTTGAGAACCAAGGTATCAATCCAGTAGGAGACAACACACAAGTCACCTAGTACCTGCACAAACAATCAAGAACCTTGCAACCAACGCGATAAAGGGGTTGTTAATCCCTTCACGGCCACTCGCAAAAGTGAGATCTGATATAGATAGTAAAATAAATATTTTTGGTATTTTTGTTGTATAGATTGGAAAGTAAAGAGTGCAAAATAGTAAATGTTGGGGGATGGACCCCGGGTAGGCAACGGAACCAGGATCCTCTGAAAAAAAATGGGGTCGGCATCGCACCTCAAGACGGCTCGTGCTCGGCCGAGTCGCTTGACCCGGCCAAGCCCCCTCAACCCGGCCTAATCGGCGAGACTTCTCCAACAAGCTAGCCTAGGGCGGCCGAGCCCGGCGCACCAAGACTTACCCAACAAGCCAACACCCCTTGGCATGTACTCCAACCCGGGCAAGGGTCAGCGGCCGTCCCATCCCAGCCGTACGATGGGACGAGTCGCCACCGACTGATGACCGAAGTCACAGTGTCCTACCCATGCCTTTGGTCAGCCGGACGAGGCAACAGTGCCCCCCACCTACCCGTTGACCAAGCTCGACATGGAAACAGTGCACTCGTCATCACCCATGACGCCAGGAAGCGGCGACCTGACGGAGCGCCCCTGTAGCCGACTCGACTCGGCCACGCCCTGACGATCGACAAGACGGCCAACAGTGCCACCGTACCCGGCGGGCCCCGTGCCCGGGGAACCCGGTGAGACCTGGTACCCGGCGGGTCCCAGCATCGGGTCCCCAGACAACCCAGCCCCACGACCCTATAACATTACCATTGTACCCCTGGGGTGTTGACCTATAAAACCCCCCAGGAGGCCTCCATGCACGGGGGTGAAGAACGCAGTAGTAGAACACCCACATACAAGGAGAGAGCAGCCCAAGCCTCGGCCTGCCTTTCTTCCTCCCCAATACAGCTCAAGGAGCAACTCTGTACTGTAACACATAAACCACACTCGGCAGGACTAGGGGTGTTATCACTCCGGAGAGCCCCGAACCTGGGTATGTCTTGCGTCCCGCGCTCGCTCATGCCGACCCCACCTCTGGAGCCCACCAGTGCCATCGAGCCTCCTCCTCTCTTTAGCCATCCCATGGCATCTGCCGTGCGCCCAACACGACAGTTGGCACCCACCATGGGGCAGCTCGAGGTCCTGGACGGAAGCATGCTTCGGACGGGGCTCTACTCTGACTCTGACGAGCCTGTCATGCTGGCATACGATGTCATCGACGCGCTCGCCGTCTCCTTTGCCGTGCTGCACATCTCCGACGTGCATGCATTTGACGAGTACCCCAGGGAGGTGCTCGACTTCTCCGACTCCCCCCTTTCCCTCGGTGGCAGCGTTCCCACCGGGGCAATGGAGCTCTGCGTAGAGGTTTTCGTCACCGACACCGGCACCGCTTCTTCGTCCAGCGCGGCGAGGAAGGCCGCCGAAGCTAGGACCACGGCGGGTTGGGCCAGCCCGCCTGACCCCTTGCGGGCCATGATGCAGAGCCTGCGCGTCCCCATCGGCACTGACATCGACGCCTCCGATGACGCCGAGGCCCGGACCCACCTCGACGAGGATCGCCAACGCCTGCTGGACCTCACCAAGACACTCGCTGCCACGCAGCGCCGCATCGACTCCGCTCAGCTGGAGTGCAACGCAGCCTACGGCTTCACACCGGACGACCTGAGCCAAGCCGGGTCACCGACATGTGGGCCCGGGGCGGCGCAATCAGGCGCGCCTTCGGCACCATCCTTCCCATCTACGAGACTCCCGTGAAGAACATGCGCGCTACCCAGGCGGCCGCGGTCAGCCTGGACCAGCTCGCGGGCGAAGAGCTGCAGGACCGCCTCAAGAGGGTGAATGACCTCCTCGCTGCGGCTAACGCGCAGCAGGACCGCCTCAACCAACTCGCCAAGCCGACCGGATCCGGCTCCGCCTGTGTCATTGGACCCGGCGATTTCTAGCACACGGCGTCCTCCCCGCCCAGCAAAGCACACTCCGGCCGCACCCGGACCCGGCGCAACCCCGCCCTGACAACCACCGGCGGTTTGGGCGACGAGCCGACCTCGGAGGCCCGACGCCGGCTTGACCCCCCAGCTCCAACCCGGCCGCGTCCGACGGGAGGAGACCCAGCCCCCATGGTGTGGTGACTAACCGGTTGGGCCCGTGTGCCATCGACGACGCCGACGCCCGTCATCGCCTCGACCGACTGGCCCTCTCCCAAGAGCTGGAGGAAACTGGCCCTGTCGGGCCGGCTTGCTTTGGACCACGCATCCGAGGTGAGCCCTATACCAAAGGGTTAACGCTCCCCCGCGACACCCCCAAGTACAATGGCACCGTGAAGTCGGAGGACTGGCTCACCGACTACACCACTGCCATCGGCATCGCCGGCGGGCAACCGCCGCCTCGCCATGTGCTACACGCCCCTCATGCTCCAAGGGTCGGCCCGCACCTGGTTGAACAGCCTGCCGGAGGGCAGCATCAACACGTGGGTCGATTTCGAGCAAGCCTTCGTGCGCAACTTCACCGGCACGTAGAAGTGACCCGGCCGCCCCAGTCAGCTCGCCATGTGTGTAGGGACCTGCGGAGACCGGCCGCGAGTACCTCGCATGCTGGACCGAGCTCCGGAATAGCTGCGAGGGCGTCCACGAAGTCCAAGAAATCCAATAATTCATCAACGGGTGCTGGGACGGCACCCTCCTCAAGCACAAGCTCTTGCGCTCCAAGCCGGCCACCATGGCCACGCTCATGGTGACGGCAGACAAGTACAACACCGCCGACTCCACCATGAAGATCCAGGTGGCGCTGGATGAGGCCAGCAAAGCAAAGCCGATCCCCCCTCCGTAGTCGGCCGACGAAGGAAGCCGACAGCAACACAACCAGCAGAACACCAAGCGCAAGGTCGATCAGCCAGCTCAGCGCTATGACAACTGGCTCGTCGCGGCCGCCAAGCGCCGGCAGTCCGGCAAGACGACATGGCAACCCGCCATGAGTTTCGAGGAATTGCTCGATGCTCCGTGTAAGCACCACAGTGGCGCAAGGCCGTCCAAGCACACGCTTCGGCAGTGCACCATCACCAAGCGCATCATGAGGGGCGACGTCCCGCCTCCTCCGTCCCCGGCTCCAGAAGCGGGGCAGCCGCCTCCGCCTCCACCACCGCCCCCGGCCGACGGTGCGATGCGCGACAACGCCTACCCGGCCCAGAACGCAACCTACGTCATCTTCACCAGCCTCGGTGACGACAAGCACAGCAAGCGCCTCCTTCAGCAGGAGGTGAACATTGTCATCCCGACCAAGAGGGAGTACATGCATTGGTCGGAGCGCCCCGTCACCTGGACTCGGCAGGACCACCCGGCCATCATGCCGAACCCGGGTGGTTACGCCCTCGTCCTCGACCCCACAATCATCGTGCCTCGGTGCACATGCAAGTTCTCCCAGGTGCTCATCGATGGTGGTAGCAGCATCAACATCCTCTACCGTGACACCATGACCAAGCTCGGCCTCAAGGCCAAGGACTTGGAGCCAACCCAGACGGTTTTCCACGGCATCATTCCTGGCCTCTCCTGTTCCCTGATCGGCCGGGTCCGGATCGACGTCCTATTCAGCGACAGCAACCACTTTTGACGCGAGCCGATCTGGTTTGAGGTGGTGGACCTGTCCAGCGCGTATCATACGCTGTTGGGCCGGCATGCGCTTGCCAAGTTCATGGCGGTCCCCCACTACGTCTATCTGAAGATAAAGATGTCGGGTTCGAAGGGCCCCATCACCATCACTGGCGACTACCGCAAGTCCATGGAGTGCGCCCGAGATAGCACCAAGCTGGCCGAGTCGCTGGTCGTAGCCGAGGAGTGGCGCCAGCTCGACCGGATCGTCGCCTTGGCCCAAGAGACGTCGGTCGCACCCGTCCTGGCTGAGGACCCAGCCGACGAGGCCTCGTTCAAGCCCTCCAAGGAGACCAAGAAAGTGAAGCTGAACCCGGAGGACCCCAACTGCAGCAAGTACGTTATCGTAGGCACCCGCCTCGATATCAAATAGGAAGGCAAGTTCGTCGACTTGCTCCGTGAGAATCAGGATATCTTTGCATGGACCCCAAAGGACATGCCGGGTATCCCGAGGAACTACGCCGGGCACAAACTCCATGTCCGCAAGGATGACAAGCCCATCCATCAACCCCTACGACGTTTTTCCGAAGAGAAGAGAAGGACCATTGGTGAAGAGGTCGCCAAGCTCTTGGCACCCGGCTTCATCATGGAAGTATTTCACCCCGAGTGGCTGGCCAACCCAGTCCTTATTTTGAAGAAGAACAACACCTGGCGCATGTGTATCGACTACACCAGCCTGAACAAGGCCTGCCCCAAAGACCCATTCGCTCTCCCGCGGATCGACCAAGTCATCGACTCCACTGCCGGGTGCGAGCTCCTGTCCTTTCTGGACGCTTACTCCGGCTATCACCAGATCAAGCTGGACCCGGCCTACGCCCTGAAGACGTCCTTCATCATGCCCTTTGGGGCGTATTGCTAAATCATCATGTCGTTCGGCTTGAAGAACGCCGGCGCCACTTTCCAGCGCTGCATGCAGAAGTGCCTATTATCGCAACTCGGCCGCAATATCCACGTCTACGTGGACGACATCGTGGTGAAGACCAAGCAACACCTCATGCTCCTCGACGATCCGAAGGAGACCTTCGCCAACCTGCACGAGTAAAAGGTCAAGCTCAACCCGAGGAAATGCGTTTTCGGCGTCCCGGCCGAAAAGCTACTCGGCTTCCTCGTCTCGGAGCGCGGCATTGAGGCGAACCCGGAGAAAATCAAGGCCATCGAGTGCATGCGCAAGCTGGCCTGGCTGCATGGTGTCCAGAAGTTCAGCTGCTGCTTGGCCTCAGTCAGCCGGTTTCTCAGCTGGCTGGGTGAGAGGGCCTTGCCCCTGTATCAGCTGATGAAGAAGATGACGCCATTCGAATGGAACGACCAGGCGGACGAGGCCTTCCGGGACCTCAAGCGCATGCTCTCCAACGCACCAGTCCTGGCCGCACCAGCCGAGAAGGAGCCGTTGTTGCTCTATATCGCCGCGACCTCATGGTCGGTCAGCACGGTGATGGTCGTCGAGCGACCAGAGAAGGACAGGGTCCAAGCCGTCCAGTGTCCTGTCTACTACCTGAGCGAGGTGCTCTCCGCCTCGAAGCAAAACTACCCGCACTACCAGAAGATGTGTTACGGCATGTACTTCACCGCCAAGAAACTGAAGCAGTACTTCCAAGAACATGTCATCACCATGGTCAGCACGACCCCTCTCGGTGACATCATCGGGTGCTGGGATGCCTCTAGCCGGGTCGCCAAGTGGGTGCTCGAGCTAGCCAGCCATACCATCCTCTACGAGCCCCACACCACAATCAAGTCCCAAGCTTTGGCCGACTTCCTTGTCGACTGGACCGAGACCCAGTACTTGCCGCCGCCTCCGGACTCGACGCACTGGCGCATGCACTTCAATGGCTCGAAGATGTGACTCGGCCTAGGAGCCGGCATAGTGTTGTCCTCCCCCAAGGGCGACCGGCTCAAGTACACACTACAGATCCACTTCGCCCCCTCCAACAACGTCGCCGAGTATAAAGCCCTTGTGCACGGACTCCGGCTTGCCAAGGAACTCAGCATCCGACGCATTCTATGCTTCGGCGACTTGGACCTGGTGGTGCAGCAGTGCTCAGGCGAGTGGGACACGCACGTCTCCAACATGGGGAGCTACCGCTTCCTCGTTCAGAAGCTGTCCGGGTTCTTCGAGGGCTGCGAGTTCCTCCACGTCCTGGGTGCGGAGAACAAGGCAGCCGACACGCTCGCCAAGATCACCTCGTCTCGGCAGTCCATCCCATCCGGCGTCTCCCTCGAGCATCTGCACAAGCCGTCCGTCAATCCATCTCCGGACTCTGAGTCCATCCAGGTGCCAACTGACCCGGCCGCGTCTCAACCTGGCCCAGGGACTTCTCCAACCGACTCGGCCACACCTCAACCCGGCCCGGGGACTGCTCCAACCAACCTGATCGCGCCTCAACCCGGCCCGGGGGCCGCCGAGCCCGGCTCAAGGGCCACCGACCCGGAGCCCGAAATAGTGGTCGTCTTCGCCGTGGTGACGGCGCCATTCTGGGCCCTGCCCATCTCGAAGTTCCTGAAGAACGGGGTCCTCCCCATGGACGAGACAAAAGCTCGGCAAGTGCAGCGTCGAGCGTCCGCCTACAGCATCATCAATAACGAGCTTGTCAAGCGCAGCTCCACCGACATGTTCCAATGCTGCGTCGAGTAGGACAAGGGTATTGAGATCCTCCTCGACATACACCAGGGCGAGTGCGGGCACCACGCCACCTCACGGTCCCTAGTGGCCAAGGCCTTCCGCCATGGTTTCTACTCACCCACGGCCCTCGAAGATGCAGAGTCACTCGTCAACAAGTGCGAGGGATGATAGCGCTTCAGCAAGCGCAGCCACCTGCCGGCGTCAGCACTCCGGACCATCCCGATCGCCTAGCCCTTCGCGGTCTGGGGACTCGACATGGTGGGGCCCTTCAAGACCGCCCGAGGAGGCATGACGCATTTGCTGGTGCCAGTGGACAAGTTCACCAAATGGATCGAAGCAAGGCCAATCAAGAAGCTGGACGGCCCGACGGCCGTTCGGTTCATCAAGGACATCGCGGTGTGCTACGGCATGCCGAACAACATCATCACGAACAACGGCACCAACTTCACCAAGGGCACTCTCGCGCAGTACTGCTCCATCTCCGGCATCCGCCTCGAGCTGGCTTCTGTTGCACATCCGCAGTCCAACGGCCAGGTCGAGCGGGCCAACGACCTCATCCTATCCGGCATCAAGCCGCGGCTCGTCGAGCCACTCGTCTGTTCCCCCGACAGCTGGGTCGACGAGTTGCCAGCCGTCCTATGGAGTCACCGCACCACACCAAACTGGTCGACCGGGTTCACCCCGTTCTTCCTCGTCTACGGAGCAGAAGCCGTTGTTCCGACCGACGTCAAGTTCGACTCGCCACGCTTCACGATGTACACGGAAGCCGAAGCTAAAGAAGCTCGCGAAGATGGCGTCGACCTGCTGGAAGAAGCATGCCTCCTAGCGCTCAGTCGCTCGGCCATCTACCAGCAAGGCCTGAGGCACCACCACAGCAAGAAAATCAAGCCCCTCACCTTTCGGGAGGGAGACCTCGTCCTCTGCCTCGTCCAGCAGTAGGCCGGCCAGCACAAGCTGTCCTCCCCATGGGAGGGTCCCTTCATCGTCAGCAAGGCCTTGTGCGATCGCAACGTGTACTACCTCATCGACGCCCGCTAGTCAAACAAGCACAAGAGGGACACCGCCGGCGAAGAAACAACCCGGCCATGGTATGCGGAGCTCCTCCGCCCGTTTTACAGTTAGCCGTACGCACATATGTATCACTGCCTTTTGTAACCATCTGGAAGGTATGGGACCCCCGAACAACGATCGGGGGTTGCCCCTTTTTCGCGACCAAGCTATTGTGTCCCCTACATTTCGTGCATTACTTTCCTTGTAAGCCAACCGGGCCGCTGGATCGACTCGCTCGACCCGGGGGCTCGGGGGCTGGCCGGCTTGGCCACCCACTGCTTCCCTTAGCAACTCCTGACGCGTCGGACCGCCGCGGCCTCTCACTTCGCCCTAAGCCGCAGAACTGGCTTCGGCTGTTGGCTGGCAAGCACATGAGGCAAGAGCACCGGCACGCCTCGAGCACTAAGTCAAGAACCGCCAGGTCGTCCAACCCAGCCCTGCCACTTTAAAAGTCACCGCACGACCGACTGCTCGCAACCCCGGCCCCGTCGGATTGCCGTCAGCCGGCCCAGTGGGTGTTTCGTTGCGCTCAACATTTCGAAAGGCTAAATATCGCGCGTTCCTCCCAAAGGCAGAACCCCTTGTCACGGACCGGAGCCTCGGCCTTCAAACTCGCAGGGGAGGGGGGGGACCCAAAGGAGGATAAGCCGCGAGAAAAAAGCTTTAAAGACAAAGAGCAAAAGCGCTGGCATCCAAGAGTTTTTTTGCATGCTGCCGGGTCGCTTGACCCGGCCCCCGCCAGTCCAAGCTGCCAAGCGACCGGCCGCCCGCCAACCCGGCCTTGGCGGGTTGCCACCGGCCGGCCCAGTGGGTGTTTTCGCTCGCGCTCAATGTTACGAAAGCCTAAGTACTACTTGTCATAGACCGGAGCCTCGGCCATCAGACTCGCGGGGGGGGGGGGAGCCCAAGAGGGAAGAATGCAGGAAAACGGCTCGAAAAAACAAAAAAGCAAAGGCACAAACATTCACAAGGCTTATACATCGTAAATTAAGAAACAGGCCCAAGGCCAGAGTTCATTACACCCAAGTCAACCCAAAGTGGGTGGGTGGACCTGCTACCCAACAGGAATTTTTGCAAAGATGAATCAGGCAACTCCGCCACCGGATCGCGCATCCCCTGGGTCCGTCGAGGTGCCGACTTTGTCCTCTGAGATGTTCGCATCATGGTAGACGCCCGTCTCCTCAGAGCTGCCCTTTGGGTCGTCTAGAAGAAGGCCGTAGTCCTTACGGGCACGACTCCGCCATCCTTCGCCCGCTCTGGCTGTAACTTGTCATGGAAGGCGAACCCGACAATGTAGTTGGCCCGGGCGGCGATCCGTCCGGCCTCCGCCTGCAGCCGGCTCTCTGAGCCGGCCCGCTGGCCCATCAAAGCGTCCAGCACCAGGTACGGGTGCCAGGACAGCACGAACCAAAGCACCATCTCAGCACCAGTTCGGGCGGCAGAAACTCGCCACTCATGAACACGGTCCAGGCCCGCCTCCAACCACCTCGCCAGCCGCGTGAAGCTGCTCGGTGCGACGGCGCCTGGCCAGAGGGCCGCCGTCATTGCCGCGCCGGACTCAGAAAGCCGCCCCATCTTCTCACCCAGGACTCGCAGACGGGCCTCGGTGGCGGCCACGATCTCTGGGAAGGTCCAAGCCACCTGCGGGTCAGTCCCGGAGCGGACGACTCCTTGCGGGTCGCGCTGAAAGCGGATCGCCTCCTCCGTCAGCTGGTGCATCTCCGGGAAGGCCCCTGTCGAAGAGAAAAGCAAGTCAGAAGAAAGCCACTAAGGAATAAAAGCCGGAGTCCCAACCCGGTAATGACAAAACCGAAGGAAAGCACTTACTAGAGAAGGACTCTTCCAGGTGCTGCGCTTCAAGCAACGTACCGCGCCGCTCTCGGGCGATGGTGTGGTCACGCTCCTGGAGCGCCTTCTCCAGCTCGGCAACCTTGGCAAGGGCCACCTTCAGCTCGGCGTCCTTGTCCTCGGCCGCCTTCCCGGCCTCCTCACGGCGCCGGGCCTCCGCCTGCTGGGTCTCCTCCGCCGCGGCCACCAGCGCCTTCAGGCGCTCCACCTCGGCCTGGAGCTGCTCCTTGTAATCGGCCAGCTGGCTGCGTTGCTGGTATGCCTCGGCAAGGGCCTGCTGCGCCTCCACGACCTTGGCGGCCTCCGCCTTGAGGCGCTCCACCTCGGCCTCGAGGCGGCCCTTGTCGCCCTCCAGCCGCTCCTGCAGCCGGCTGGCCTCGTCAAGCACCCGTCGGGCTCCCGTCACCTCCGCCCTCGCCCGCTCCGCCTCGGCTCCAAGCCGACCGGCATCAGCAACTAGCCGGTCGTAGTGGAAGGGCCTGGACCAGCCGGGTCCTCCAAGACAGCACCTCGGATGCAGAAAAGAAGCTCAGAAACAAAGTACTATTTAAGATTCGACCCAACTGCTACGCAGTTGGCCCGAATCTCGGGGGCTACACCCAGTGGGTGCGCTAGCGCGCCCCCACTAGAAAAGAGCATGCAAAACAAGTACCTGCCACGGCGCGATGCTCCTCCTCCTTGGCGGCAAGCCGCTCCTTGATACGATGGTGCGTCTCAAGAAGCCGGTTGAAGACGCTAACCCGGTAGGCGTCCAGTTGCTGCAAAAAGAAGTGATCAATACAAGACAACAAGGTAAGATTCGACCCAACTGCTGTGCAGTTGGCCCGAATCTCGGGGGCCACACCCAGCGCACCCCCACGAAGTAAAGGCAATAAAAGGAAAAGAAGAACGCAAAAGGAACTTACAAGCACGGTGCGCTCCAGCTCCTGCGTCGCCTCGACCTCGGCCTGGGTGAATGCCTGGATCCGGTCCGCCTGCCCTCGCAGGCGCCGGGTCACGACGTTCATGGCCGCCTCCTCCTGGGTCGGGGGCCCGAAGAAGACCTCACCGGTCCCGCTCCGTGCCGGCTGCGACCCGGCGGCCCCCGAGCTTGAGCACCAGGGCGTGTTCCGACGCTGGCTCCGTGGGCCGACTGGCACGCGGCTCCAGCACCAGCGGCGTCTCGCTCGCCGGCGCCCGGGTCGTTCCCGCCGGCGCCGTCCGCGACGCCTCCCCCTGGACGGCGTCTCCGCCGCCTCCGCCGGCTCCTGCCCGCTCGACCACGTCAGTCTGTGGTGGGACGCCGTCCCCAACGACCACGACCTCCCGGTCAAGGTCCATCGCGTCGATGCAGCCACTGTGGCCGCGCTCCCCCTCCGACGATGGCACAAAGGCCGTCTCCACCGCCACCGTTCCCGCCGGCATCTCCGGCCACGCCGGTTCCTCGCCGGCTCCTGCGCACGCCACCGCAGCGCTAACCCAGGCCTAGGTCGACATAGCCTCCAGCTCCGCCTCGGCCCGGTTCCGGTCCCGCCAGGCCAGGCCTTCGGCATCGGACAGGTCCAGACCAAGGTCCGGATCCGCCCGCCCCTCCTCCTCCTCGTCCCAGTCGACAGTGCCGGACCAGCTCCTGCGGAACGTGGCGCCATCGGTGGATGCCGCGTCCGTCGCCGACACCGCCAGCGAGATCGGTGACCTGAAATGCAAGATGAAGTAAATACAAGACAAGCAAAGTTGCTCGACAACTCGGTCCGAGCTAGAAGAAAAGCTTACCCCGACACCATTGGGACGGCGAGTCTCTCCGCCCTCTCCTGCAGTGCGGCGCGCCTCCTCTTGGCGGCCGGCTTCGCCACCCCGGTTGGTTCACTACGCGCTTCGCAGCCGGGGCTCGCGGCGCAACGTTGTCCTTCCCATGCGGCCGCCTCGCCGTCGGCGCTCCCCGAGGCAACCCGGCCCCAACCGCGCCACCACCTCCTCCACTCGGCGCCGCTGCATAACGGCTCATGTCGGCACCTCGAGCCGGCAACCCGGTGATTCAAAAAGAAAACACAAGAACGCTCAAGGCTTGCCAACTTGGCGCCCCGCGCCCGCGTCGGGTGTCGCCTCCTCCTCTCTGCCGTGGGCCTCGGGCTCCTCCGAGGTAGCGCGCACCACCTGCACTCGCGCCCGGTCATAAGGATGCCATATGGCATTCAGAAGCACTTCCCGCGTTGCGTCGGGACGAACAAGAAGATAAGCGCCAGCAAAGAATGGAGACCAAGGACTCACCGCGGGTGCCGGGTTCACGCGACTGTACAGGGCCTCCCCGAACTCCCAGTTGCCTTGGAGATGTCGTTGACCTGGCGCGTGACCAGGTCCATGCCCAGCCGCGTGTTTGCCATGTGGTTGGGATCCTGGAGGCCGATCATCTCCCCGATGAGATGGATGCGCTGCTGCAGCAGCGACACCCGACGAACGATGAAGGCAGTGATGAGGTCAGTGCCGGTGAGCCCCTACCACTCCATCACCGATACCCGCTCGCACAGGTTGAGCACCTCCTGCGATGGGCATTTGGGGTAGTACCCCCATTTTGCTTCTCCTTCGGCGACAAGTTGATGAAGGGAGGTAGGTTGATGCGGTCCGCGCCAAGGTTGCGGACGTAGAAGAAAGAGTTCTGCCATTTCTTGGCAGAATCCTCCAGCGGCATCTTCGGGCAGTCAGCGCCCGATCGCTTCGAGATGACGGAGGCCCCGCACCCCGACATCTCCCCGGCCCTCGGCCCTTGCTGCTTCAAGGAGAAGAAGTGTACCCAGAGGTCGATCGAAGGTTCGACCCCCAGGTACCCCTCGCAGAGGGTTACGAAGCTGGACGACTGCAAATGGCGCCGGCGCCTAGATGATGAGGCTGGAGCCCAAAGAACTCCAGGAAGTCGCGGAAGAAGCCACTCGTTGGAAGCCCGAACCCTCGCTCGAAGTGCAGGAGGAAGATGACCCGCTTGCCCTCGGGCCGCGGCTCCCGCTCGCCCCGCGCCGGGCGCGCGGCGACCTCCGTCTTCGACGGCAGGCGCCTGGTGGCGCGGAGCTGGGCGATGTCCTCAAGGGTGATGGTCGAGCCTATCCATGAGCCTGATGGCAGCGCCATCGACAAAGAAGCAAGAGAAGAAGAAGAAGGCAACCGCAAGGCTCTGCTCGAAGCAGCGGGTGTCGCAGCGCGTGGCGTTCGCAAGCAGCAGAAGAAGGAAGATGAAGGCAGGAGGGCACCGGTGCGAATGGTTTCCACTGCCCCCTCCTCGCCCCAATTTATAAGCCATGATTCAAAACATGGGGAAGTGGGATCATTTGCGCTCGCCTCCCCCACTTCCGTGCAATAACTGCGCACGTACACGCGCAGTAACTGCCTCGAGAATGGCAACCAACTCATAGACGCTGCAATAAATCCGCGCGCGTGGGCCGTGGACGCGTGGCCCTGGGCCATTGTGCGTCTCCCTGCCCTATCGCGCGCGTGGCCTGTCAGGCCCCTCCGGCTCCCGAACGCCACGTGGCGCCCGCGCGAGGCCCGAAAGATTGCCTCCAAGATTCGGCGAACTCCTCTGTTTCACGCCACTATCGAGATGACGTGATCCGGCTTCCGGAAGCCGGTACACACTGGGTGTTGCCGGACCCGGCGGCCTCAAGATTCACCTCCATCAAGGGGGAAACTACAAGGCGGACCTTCACAGCTTCGGGGACTACTGTCGGGAGGATGGACCTCGGGAGGCAACGGAACCTGGATCCTTTTAAAAACAACGGGGCCGTCATCGCCCCTCAAGACGGCTCGCACTCGGCCGATTCGCTCGACCCGGCCAAGCCCCCTCAACCCGGCCTAATCCGCGAGACTTCTCCAATAAGCTAGCCCAGGGCGGCCGAGCCCGACGCACCAAGACTTACCCAACAAGCCAACACCCCTTGGCGTGTACTCCAACCCGGCCAAGGGTCAGTGGCGATCCCATCCCAGCCGTACGATGGGACGAGTCGCCACCAACTGATCACCGAAGCCACAGTGTCCTGCCCATGCCTTTGGTCAGCCGAACGAGGCAACAGTGCCCCCCACCTACCTGCTAACCAAGCTCGGCATGGCAACAGTGCACCCGTCGTCACCCATGACGCCAACAAGCGGCGACCTGATGGAGCGCCACTGTAGCCGACTCGACTTGGCCACGCCCTGACGATCGGCAAGACGGCCAACAGTGCCCCCATACCCGGCGAGCCCCGCGCCCTGGGAACCCGGCGAGACCTGGTACCCGGCGGGTCCCAGCACCGGGTCCCCAGACGCTGACAACCCGGCCCCGCGACCCTATAACATTACCATTGTACCCCTCGGGGTTGACCTATAAAACCCCCCAGGAGGCCTCCATGCACGGGGGTGAAGAACGCAGTAGTAGAACACCCACATACAGGGAGAGAGCAGCCCAAGCCATGGCCTGCCTCTCTTTCTCCCCGATACAGCTCAAGGAGCAACTCTGTATGGTAACACATAAACCACACTCGGAAGGACTAGGGGTGTTATCTCTCCGGAGAGCCCCGAACCTGGGTATGTCTTGCATCCCGCGCTCGCTCATGCCGACCCCGCCTCTGGAGCCCACCAGTGCCCTCGAGCCTCCTCCTCTCTTTAGCCATCTCATGGCATCTGCCGTGCGCCCACCACGACAGTAAACGAGATGCGATGTAAATAAAAGAGATGCAATATGGTAATAAAGAGACCCAGGGGGCATAGGTTTCACTAGTGGCTTCTCTCAAGATAGCATGTATTACGGTGGGTGAACAAATTACTATCGAGCAATTGATAGAAAAGTGCATAGTTATGAAGATATCTAAGGCAATGATCATGAATATTGGCATCACGTCCGTGTCAAGTAGATCGAAACGATTCTGCATCTAGTACTATTACTCCACACATCGAACGCTATCCAACATGCATCTAGAGTATTAAGTTCATAAGAACAGAGTAACGCTTTAAGCAAGATGACATGATGTACAGGTATAAACTCAAGCAATATGATATAAACCCCATCTTTTTATCCTCGATGGCAACAATACAATAGGTGCCTTGCTGCCCCTATTGTCACTGGGAAAGGACATCACAAGATTGAACCCAAAGCTAAGCACTTCTCCCATTGCAAGAAAGATCAATCTAGTAGGCCAAACTAAACCGATAATTCAAAGAGACTTGCAAAGATATCAAATCATGCATATAAGAATTCAGAGAAGAACCAAATAATATTCATAGATAATCTTGTTCATAAACCCACAATTCATCGGATCTCGGCAAACACACCGCAAAAGAGTATTACATTGAATAGATCTCCAAGAACATCGAGGAGAACTTTGTATGGAGAATCAAAGAGAGAGAAGAAGCCATCTAGCTAATAACTATGGACCCGAAGGTCTGTGGTAAACTACTCACACTTCATCGGAGAGGCTATGGTGTTGATGTAGAAGACCTCCATGATCGATTCCCTCTCTGGCAGATCGCCGGAAAAGGCCCCAAGATGGGATCTCACGGGTACAGAAGGTTGCGGCGGTGGAAAAGTGGTTTCATGGCTCTCTATGATCGATCTAGGGTATAAGAGTATATATAGGCAAAAGAAGTACATTGGTGGAGCTACGTGGGGCCCATGAGGGTGGGGGCGCACCTACCCCCCTGGGCACGCCCTCCTGTCTCGTGGCCGCCTCGCGGAGTTCTAGACTTCAACTCCAAGTCTTTTGGTTTGCTTTCGGTCCAAGAAATATCATCGCGAAGGTTTCACTCTGTTTGGATTCCGTTTGGTATTCCTTTTCTGCGAAACTCTACAATAGAAAAAAAACAGAAACTGGCACTGAGCCTCCGGTTAATAGGTTAGTCCCAAAAATAATATAAAAGAGCATATTAAAGCCCATTAAACATCCAAAACAGATAATATAATAGCATCGAACAATCAAAAATTATAGATACGTTGGAGACGTATCGAGCATCCCCAAGCTTAATTCCTGCTCGTCCTTGAGTAGGTAAATGGTAAAAACAGAATTTTTGATGTGGAATGCTACCTAACATAATCATCAATGTGATTTTCTTTATTGTGGCATGAATGTTCAGATCCAAAAGATTCAAGACAAAACTTTAATATTAGCATAAAAATAATAATACGTCAAGCATACTAACAAAGTAATCATGTCTTCTCAAAATAACATGGCCAAAGAAAGTTCATGCCTACAAAATCATATAGTTTGGCCATGCTCCATCTTCGTCACACAAAGTATTCAAATCATGCACAACCCAAATGACAAGCCAAGCAATTGTTTCATACTTTAGTATTCTCAACCTTTTTCGACTTTCACGCAATACATGAGCGTGAGCCATCGACATAACACTATATGTGGAATAGAATGGTGGTTGTGGAGAAGACAAAAAAGGAGGAAGATGGTCTCACATCAACTAGGTGTATTAATGGGCTATGGAGATGCTCATCAATAGATATCAATGTGAGTGAGTAGGGATTGCCATGCAACGGATGCACTAGAGCCATAAATGTATGAAAGCTCAACAAAAGAAACTAAGTGGGTGTGCATCCAACTTGCTTGCTCCCGAAGACCTAGGGCATTTTGAGGAAGCCCATTGTTGGAATATACAAGCCAAGTTCTATAATGAAAATTCCCACTAGTATATGAAAGTGACAAAATAAGAGACTCTCTATCATGAAGATCATGGTGCTACTTTGAAGCACAAGTGTGGAAAAAGGATAGTAGCATTGTCCCTTCTCTCTTTCTCTCTCTTTTTTTGGGCCTTCTCTTTTTTCTTTGGCCTTTTTTTCCTCACATGGGACAATGCTCTAATAATGAAGATGATCACACTTTTATTTACTTACTACTCAAGAATTACAACTCGATACTTAGAACAAAATATGACTCTATATGAATGCGTCCGGCGGTGTATCGGGATGTGCAATGAATCAAGAGTGACATGTATGAAAAATTATGAATGGTGGCTTTGCAACAAATACCATGCCAACTACATGATCATGCAAGGCAATATGACAATGATGGAGCGTGTCATAATAAACAAAACGGTGGAAATTTGCATGGCAATATATCTCGGAATGGGTATGGAAATGCCATAATAGGTAGGTATGGTGGCTGTTTTGAGGAAGGTAAATGGTGGTTTTATGGTGCCAGCGAAAGTTGCACGGTACTAGAAAGGCTAGCAATGGTGGAAGGGTGAGAGTGCGTATAATCCATGGACTCAACATTAGTCGTAGAGAACTCACATACTTATTGCAAAAATCTACAAGTCATCAAAACCAAGCACTACACACATGCTCCTAGGGGGATAGATTGGTAGGAAAAGATCATCACTCGTCCCCGGACGCCACTCATAAGGAATACAATCAAATAAACACCTCACGCTTGAAATTTGTTACACAACGGTTACCATGCGTGCATGCTACGGGACGTGCAAACCTCAACACAAGTATTTCTCAAATTCACAACTACTCAACTAGTATGACTCTAATATCACCATCCTCATGTCTCAAAACAATCATCAAGCATCAAACTTATCATAGTATTCAATGCACTTTATATGAAAGTTTTTATTATACCCATCTTGGATGCCCGTCATATTAGGACTAGTTTTATAGCCAAAGCAAATTACCATGCTGTTCTAAAAGACTCTCAAAATAATATAAGTGAAGCATGAGAGATCAATAATTTCTATAAAATAAAACCACCACCGTGCTCTAAAAAGATATAAGTGAAGCACTAGAGCAAAATTATCTAGCTCAAAAGATATAAGTGAAGCATATAGGTGTTCTAATAAGTTCCGATTCATGCATGTCTCTCCCAAAAAGTGTGTGCATCAAGGATGATTGTGGTAAACTAAAAAGCAAAGACTCAAATCATACAAGACGCTCCAAACAAAACACATATCGGTGAATAAAAATATAGCCTCAAGTAAAGTTACCGATAGACGAAGACGAAAGAGGGGATGCCTTCCGGGGCATCCCTAGGCCTAGGCTTTTGGTTGTCCTTGAATTTTACCTTGGGGTGCCTTGGGAACCCAAGATTAGCTCTTGCCACTCCTTATTCCAAAATCCATCAAATCTTTACCCAAAAACTTGAAAACTTCACAATACAAAACTTCAACAGAAAATCTCATGAGCTCCGTTAGTATAAGAAAATAAACCACCACTTTAAGGTACTGTAATGAACTCATTATTTATTTATATTTGTGTTAAACCTAATTTATTCCAACTTCTCTATGGTTCATACCCCTTGATACTACTCATAGATTCATCAAAATAAGCAAACAACACGCGAAAAACAGAATCTGTCAAAAACAGAACAGTCTGTAGCAACCTGGAGGTTTCGAATACTTCTGTAACTCCAAAAATTCTGAAAAATAGGACGACCAACATAAAAAGTATATTGATTTACTGCAATTAGAATTGGTATTTTATCGCTCTCTGGTAAAAAAATGATAATTATTTTCATGAGCGCATACTTTCTGTTTTTATCTGCAAGATCAAACAACAATCACCCAAGAAGATCCTAAAGGCTTTACTTGGCACAAACACTAATTAAAACATAGAAAACACAATAATAACAGAGGCTAGATGAATTATTTATTACTAAACATGAGCAAAAAGCAAAGAACAAAAATAAAATTGGGTTGCCTCCCAACAAGCGCTATTGTTTAACGCTCTTAGCTAGGCATTGATAATTTTAATGATGCTCACATGAAAGATAGCAATTGCAACATGAAGGGAGCATCATGAAGCATATGAAAATCACATCTAAGTCTAACATACTTCCTATGCATAGGCATTATATAAGCAAACAAATTATCAAGACAAGCAAAAACTAGCATATGCAAGGAAGGAGAAAGAAACAATAGCAATCTCAACATAACGAGAGGTAATTTAGTGGCACGAAAATTTCTACAACCATATTTTCCTCCCTCATAATAATTACATGTAGGATCATAATCAAATTCAACAATATATCTATCACATAAAATTTTCTCTTCATGATCCACATGCATGCAAAGTTGACACTCTTCCAAAATAGTGGGATTATCATAAAATAAAGTCATGACCTCTCTGTACCCACTTTTATCAAAATCTTCATAACATTGAACGTTATCGAAATATGTGGGATCTAAAGTTGACACTCTTCCAAACTCACTTTCAATTGCAAACATTATTATCAATCTCATAGTCATCATGGGGTTTAAATAAATTTTCAAGATTATAAGAAGAATCACCCCAATCATGATCATTGCAACAAGTAGTAGACATAGAAAAATTAGCATCCCCAAGCTTAGGGTTTTGCATATTATTAGCACAATTGATATTAATAGAATTGATAATAACATCATTGCAATAGTGCTTTTTATTCAAAGATCTATCGTGAATCACTTTATAAAGCACTTCATCACAATTTCCAGATTCACCGATTTCAAGCAAAACTCCATAAAGATAATCTAGTGCACTCAACTCACTAGCAATTGGTTCATCATAATTGGATCCTTTAAAAATATTAGCAAGTGGATGGGGATCCATAAACTTTTAGCAAGCAAAAAGAAGGCACATGGTAACACAAGATCAAACGGAAGAAGGGAGAAAGAAAAGGGCAAAGGTTTTTGAAAATCATTTTAGAAGTGGGGGAGAGGAAAACGAGAGGCGAATGGCAAATAATGTAATGCGAGGGAGAAGAGTTTATGATGGGGTACTTGGTATGTCTTGACTTGGCATATATCTCCCCGACAACGGCGCCAGAAATCCTTCTTGCTACCTCTTGAGCATGCATTGGTTTTCCCTTGAAGAGGAAAGGGTGATGTAGCAAAGTAGCGTAAGTATTTCCCTCAGTTTTTGAGAACCAAGGTATCAATCCAGTAGGAGACAACGCACAAGTCACCTAGTACCTGCAAAAACAATCAAGAACCTTGCAACCAACGCGATAAAGGGGTTGTCAATCCCTTCACAGCCACTCACAAAAGTGAGATCTGATGTAGATAGTAAAATACATATTTTTGGTATTTTTGTTGTATAGATTGGAAAGTAAAGATTGCAAAATAGTAAACAAGAAGCGAGGTAAATAAAAGAGATGCAATATAATAAGAAAGAGACCTGGGGGCCATAGGTTTCACTAGTGGATTCTCTCAAGATAGCATGTATTACGGTGGGTGAACAAATTACCGCCGAGCAATTGATAGAAAAGTGCATAGTTATGAAGATATCTAAGGCAATAATCATGAATATAGGCATCACGTCCGTGTCAAGTAGATCAAAACGATTCTGCATCTACTACTATTACTCCACACATCGACCGCTATCCAGCATGCATCTAGAGTATTAAGTTCATAAGAACAGAGTAACGCTTTAAGCAAGATGATATGATGTAGAGGGATAAACTCAAGCAATATGATATAAACCCCATCTTTTTATCCTCGATGGCAACAATACAATACGTGCCTTGCTGCCCCTACTGTCATCGGGAAAGGACACCGCAAGATTGAACCCAAGGCTAAACACTTCTCCCATTGCAAGAAAGATCAATCTAGTAGGCCAAACTAAACTAATAATTCGAAGAGACTTGCAAAGATATCAAAGCATGCATATAAGAATTCAGAGAAGAATCAAATAATATTCATAGATAATCTTGTTCATAAACCCACAATTCATCGGATCTCGGCAAACACACCGCAAAAGAGTATTACATCGAATAGATCTCCAAGAACATCAAGGAGAATTTTGTATTGAGAATAAAAGAGAGAGAAGAAGCCATCTAGCTAATAACTATGGACCCGAAGGTCTGTGGTAAACTAGTCACGCTTCATCGGAGAGGCTATGGTGTTGATGCATTTGCAGTCCAAAGCAAATTTTAAATATGCACAAATTTAGGGGGAGCTCTTACTTATCACATACCTCTCAAAGCGACGATATATTTCATGCTTATTATCATTTGTCGAAGCTTTGATCTATATGTTGTCATCAATTACCAAAAAGGGGGAGATTGAAAGTGCAACTATCCCTAGGTGGTTTTGGTAATTCATAACAACATATAGCTCATTGAGCTAATGCTATTCCAAGATGATTATTTTAGGAAAGCTCAATGATTGGCATGGCATGGATGTGAAAGTGGAACCCTCAAAATGCTAAGGACAAAGGATTGGCTCAAGCTCAAAAGCTCAAGACTCTTCATTTTATATTTTAGTGATCCAAGATCACATTGAGTCTTTAGGAAAAGCCAATACTATCAAGGAGGGATGAGGTGTTGCTTAATGAGCCTCTTGCTTCATGTGCTTAGTGATATGCTCCAAAACCCTCAACTACTTCCCCATATCCACATATCACCTAAACCCTAAGCCAAACTCGGTCCTACCGATTCTTCCTATCCGGCGCCACCGAGTTTCACTTGTCATAAGCCACTGCCAAACCCTAGCATTTCGGTTCTACCGATAGGGATCTCGGTCTCACCGAGATGGGGTTGCAAACTCTCTGTTTCCCTTTCGTAACTTTTCGGTCTCACCGAAAGAGCGAATCGGTCCCACCGAGATTGCAATGTAAATTCAGTGTTTCCCCTTTGTAAATTTTGGTCTCACCGAAAGAGCAAATCGGTCCCACCGAGTTTGCTTGACCAACTCTCTGGTTAGCTAATTACCAAATTCGGTCTCACCGAGTTTGTGTAATCGGTCTCACCGAGATTACGTTATGCCCAAACCCTAACCATATCGGTTCCACCGAGTTGCATGTCAGTCCCACCGAAAATCTCTAACAGTCACTAGGTTTACATTTTCGGTCCGACCGAGTTTGTTGATTCGGTCCCACCGAGATTGGAAAACTGTGTGTAATGGTTGGATTTTGTGTGGAGGCTATATATACCCCTCCACCTCCTCTTCATTAGGAGAGAGAGCCAGTGGAGAGAGCCATCAGAACACATACACCATTCCAACTCATATGTTTTGAGAGAGAACCACCTACTCATGTGTTGAGACCAAGACATTCCATTCCTACCATATGAATCTTGATCTCTAGCCTCTCCAAGTTGCTTTCCACTCAAATCTTCTTTCTACCAAATCCAATCCTATGAGAGAGAGAGTTGAGTGTTGGGGAGACTATCATTTGAAGCACAAGAGCAAGGAGTTCATTACCTACACACCATTTGTTACTTCTTGGAGAGTGGTGTCTCCTATATTGGCTAGGTGTCACTTGGGAGCCTCCGACAAGATTGTGGAGTTGAACCAAGAAGTTTGTAAGGGCAAGGAGATCGCCTACTTCGTGAAGATCTACCGCTAGTGAGGCAAGTCCTGTGTGGGCAATGGCCATGGTGGGATAGACAAGGTTGCTACTTCGTGGACCCTTTGTGGGTGGTTGCTTCTTCGTGGACCCTTCGTGGGTGGAGCCCTGTGTGGACTCCCGCAACCGTTACCCTTCGTGGGTTGAAGTCTCCATCAACGTGGATGTAGGATAGCACCACCTATCCGAACCACGGGAAAAACATCCGTGTCTCCAATTGCGTTTGAAATCTCCAAACCCTTCCATTTACATTCTTGCAAGTTGCATGCTTTACTTTCCACTGCCAATATACTCTTTGCATGCTTTCTTGAATTGTGTGATGATTGCTTGACTTGTCCTAAAATAGCTAAAATCTGCCAAGAACTAAAATTGGGAAAAGGTTAAGTTTTTATTTGGTCAAGTAGTCTAATCACCCCCCTCTAGACATACTTTCGATCCTACAAGTGGTATCAGAGCTTTGGTCTCCATTTGCTTTGATCTCCATAGCTTTTGGTGGTCATAGCCTTGGTTTCACAACCTAGGAGAGTATGGCGTCTAGCGAGGGAAATTATCACCGTAGAGGTCCTTACTTTGATGGTACTAATTTTGCTAGTTGGAAGCATAAAATGAAAATGCATATTCTTGGACATAAACCCGCCGTTTGGGCTATTGTGTGTGTTGGTTTGCAAGGTGACTTCTTTGATGGGAGAGAACCAAACCGTGAAGCTACCGCGGATGAGTTGAAGATGTTGCAATACAATGCTCAAGCTTGTGATATTCTCTTCAACGGATTGTGCCCCGAAGAATTCAACAAAATCAGCCGTCTTGAGAATGCAAAGGAAATTTGGGACACTTTGATTGATATGCACGAAGGTACCGACTCCATCAAGGAATCCAAGTTGGATGTGCTCCAAAGCCAACTTGACAAGTTCAAGATGAAGGATGGTGAAGGTGTCGCTGAAATGTACTCTAGGCTTGCTCTCATCACAAATGAGATTGCCGGCTTAGGAAGTGAAGAGATGACCGATAGATTCATCATCAAGAAGATTCTAAGAGCCTTGGATGGAAAATATGATACCGTGTGCACATTGATCCAAATGATGCCCAGTTACAAAGATCTCAAGCCAACGGAGGTGATTGGAAGAATTGTTGCTCATGAGATGTCACTTAAGGATAAAGAGGAACTTCACAACAAATCAAGTGGTGCCTATAAAGCCTCATGTGAAGCCCCTACATCGTCGAGTGAGAAACAAGACTTCAATGAAGAATTGAGCTTAATGGTGAAGAACTTCAACAAGTTCTACAAGAGTAGAAGCAAAGATAGAAGCTTCAAGTCAAGGTCCTACAATGACAAAAGATCTTCTAGTCGAGAGCGAAACAGCTACAACTGTGGAAGACCCGGACACTTCTCCAATGAGTGTACGGCTCCCTACAAGAGAAGAGAATATTCTCCAAAAAGAAGAAGCAAAGAATCATCACCAAGAGAGAGAAGGAGTAGAGATGATCGTTATGAACGAAGATACTCACGGAGAAGCAAGGATTCAGAAAGGAAGGAAAAATCATCAAGAAGCTACACAAGACGAAGACATCAAGCTCATGTTGGTGAATGGTATCCGGCTCCGACTCCGACAGCCACTCCGAGAGAAGTTATCACTCCGACTCCGAAGATACTCAAGATGAAGGTGTTGCCGGTCTAGCACTTGTGTCAACCAACTCCTATGACATATTTGACTCACCAAATGAAGGAATTGGAAGATGCTTCATGGCCAAAGGTCCTAAGGTAACACACCCCGAGTATGTTGATTTCAATAGTGATGAAGATGACTTGTTAGGAGATGATTTGCTTGTTGACAACTCTAGTGATGAATACTATGATGAAACGTCAATTAAACATGCTAATCAAGATAAAACGAATGACAATGATAAGGAGAATATTGAGGCTCTAACTAAAGAACTAAACACTCTTAGTTAGCTCATGAAACCATCTTCGAAGATCATCGAGAACTTTTAAGAGCTCATGAGAAATTACGCTTTGAAAAGCTCAATCTTGAGCAAGAGCATGAGTTCTTAAAAGCAATCAATGATGATCTCCGTAAGAAAAGTTCTTCTTACATTGCCAAGCGTTTACTCTTATCTACTTACATGCCTCAAGTCAAGTCTAGTAACAAGAACAAGAAAGATTCTTCCTCTAGTAGTAACAATGATCATGCTAAATCCAATATTGTTGCTTCTAGTAGTTCTCTTGATTTCACTAATGATTCTCTTAGCCAAGTTACACTTGAGCAAGAAAATAGTTTATTGAAGGGAATTATAGAGAAAGGAGTGTACAAAAGCCTTGCCGGGAGTAAGCAATTCGAGGAAATTGTGCGCAAGCAAGGAATGCACCGGAAGAATCAAGGTGTTGGTTTTGAACGAAAGGTCAATGCCAATGGAGTTGAGTGGGAAGAAGATCAATACCCCAAGACAAATTTTGTCCCTCAACAAGAGAAGTATGATACTTCTTTCAAGGGGACACAAGCTCAAGATGATCTTCCACCACAAGACTACAAGCAAAAAGGCAAGGACAAGCTTCAAGAGGAAATCGACGCATTCGAAGAAGCTCCTAAGACCTTAGTCAAGTGGATTCCCAAGACTACTTCAAGTTCCACTTCATCAAGTACGACTACAACTCCAAGGATTCCCATCAAGATGATGTGGATCCAAAAGAAGAAGAACTAGAGAGTTCTTGAGGGTGACTCCGCCAACATACTTCACTCTTATCATTTTGGCGAGAACAAGTGCAATCAACTTCCACATCTTGCACTAGTACAAGGAGTCACAAACCCTCTTGTTGGTAAGACAAGGGACAAGGTAACCTAAAAGTCTTCATGGACATCATCTTGTGTGTGCATCACTCTATGTCTATGGATATCCTTGTTTGTTCCTTGTGGGACTAACCCATGTAGGTATTGAAAGTGCAATTCACTCAAATGGATAGCTCCAAGTGATCTACATCAACATTGAGCATCCACATCTTCGACATCTACATGAAGTCATCATCGACAAAACCCAAGGTTAGTTCATCCCTCTTAGGGGGGATATCACATCTAGGGGGAGCTTTACTCTAAGACTTGAGCTAAAGCAACTCTAAAGATGTGAACACAACAATGCTTTATGTAAAAGTGGTCACCCCACTTGAGCTTAAACGATGAGTATGACCTATGATCAAGTGTTCTCACTTGACTCCTAAGTCAATATACTCATATATAGATGACCTAGTCATCGCAAATTGCTTGATAGATGCTAGAATTGGTTGTGCATGCCTTGCCACATATTTCATTTGCCATCTTATTGTGTGAGCATGCTGGTTGCATATTTTACTCATTCGAGGACATCCACTTGTTGTTTTGATTGTTCGGTTTTATTTCTTTTTGCCAAGTGGATGGACAAGAATGCCTAAGAACCTCCTCTAGCTATCTATGCTTTTCTTGTCTCAAATTATATTCATGCTGCATCACAAAATTTAATCAAGTCAGATTCGAACCACTCTGTGTGAGGAGCGCTCGGAGTCCCCGATTCGTCATAGACTTAAACTTCCAAAACCTCTTTATGATTTTCGGTCTGACCGATACCCTACTTTCGGTCCTACCGAGATCATTAAGTTGATCTAGGTTTTCGATCTCGGTGCAACCGATTTGAACATTTCGGTCACATCGAGTTTCAGTAACAGCACGCAGTTATGAATCTCGGTGCCACCGAGTTGTTCCACTTGGTCACAGCGACAGGATCGGGCTATATATAGTCACGGGCAAAATTTTGGAAATTTCTCCGAACCCCTTTGCCCGCGTGATAGCCTGCTCTGCCTTCGTGGTCTTCGCATCGTCTTCTCGCTGCCAGCCGCCTCCAGTAGCTGGTCACCGTCGCTGTCAACGGGAATTCTGCCCCCGTCGTAGCGAGTCTCCGCCGAACTAGGGTATGGACTCGATCACAGTGCTATTCCCCGTCCAATTCCTAGCTCATTGTGTTCTTCATGTTTCTTGCCACGATTGAAACACTTCTATCCAGTCAAAACGCTTATAGATTAGGTTTGATTTGAAAATTTTAGGGTTAGGTTTCCGCCGAAACCATCTCAGACCCACCGAGTTGAAAAACTCGGTCCCACCGATTTGGCTTATGCCATTGCACAAGTGAGACTCGGTCTGACCGAGAATTACTTATCGGTGTGACCGATTTTGGAACTCAGTGAAACCCTAGCAGTCTCGGTGCCACCGAACTGTGACTCGGTCCAACCGAGTTCACTAGTTTAGGTTCCAAAACTGCTTCGGTATCACCGAGTTTGAAAATCGGTAGATCCGAGATGATTTCAGTGGGAAACTAAAACTAAGTTTTTGGATCATTCTTTTGCAAAAATCTCTGCATTTTGTGATGCTCATCCACTCTATCTCATCTATAATCTGTTCACAGGGTCAGCAGTCAGTTTGCAGCATGTCTGATCAAAGTGATAGCCAAAACATGTCAGAGCAGCAGGTGCACATGAGTGAGGGCACTAGTCCCTCAAGTTCTTCAGATGAAGGTAGCAGGAGCACCCCTAGCAACTTGCCAAAGGCTGACACCAGACAGAGGAAGAAGAGGACTTCAGACTCTGAAGATGAAGACTATGTGGCAGAGGAAGAGGCCACTTCCAAGAGAGTTGAGCCAGCTCAAGGCACAAAGCCAGCAGGTAGGCAGCCCATGTCAAAGGCAAGAGCTTCAACTGAGAAGCCCACTCCCAAAGAGCCAATTGCTGCTGAGGGAAAGAAAAGAAAGGAAAGGGTCAAGAAGACCGTGGCCAGAGTACTAGGAAAGGCTTCCATCATGGAAGAGGAAGAGGAAGAAGAGGTAGCTGCACCAGCACCCAAGGCACCCAAGCTGATGGGTGATGCCATAAGGTCAGGGGCTACTGCATCTAAGCCAAAAGCTGCCTCCAAGCCAAAACCCAAGAGGAATACAAGGAGCATTCCTGCAGCTGAGAAGAACAAGGCCCTAGTGTCTGAGACCGTTGCTGAAGAAGAGGATGAGGAGCAAGTTTTGAGAAAGCTCAAGCCCAAGATCCCAGACCACAACGATGCTCATCCTGTGGCTGAGGACATGAAGCTCAGGAGAGATTCAGGGCTGAGGAAGTGGAGAGAAGCAGACCCATATGCTTCTAGGAGGAGGATTGCCGTGGATTATAGGTTCCACACCAAGGAGCAGCAAGATTTTTATGAGACAATTTTGCTTGATAAGAAGCCCATAGTCTGTGATATGAGATGGGTCGACTGGACCTACATGAAGGAGAATGAGGAGCACTACCCTGGAGTATTTGACAGCTTTAGTGCTTGTGGAGTTGCTGACTTTGTTGGGCAGAAGCTCACAAAGTGGAACGAAGAGTTGATCATGCAATTCTACTCCACAACACATTTTTATTCAGATGGGAGGATCATATGGATGTCTGAGGGTACAAGGTACCAATCCACAGTTGCTGAGTGGGCACAGATCATTAATGCCCCAGAGGAGCATGATGATGACTTGGATATATATGCCAAGAAGAAGATGGACCATAACTCCATGTCCAATATGTACAAGGAAATTCCCAATGAGGCACTTGACACGTTCAAATTTGGCTCAGTGCACTACCTTCTGTCAGGACTGCCAACGATCAATTGGATATTGAGGCACACCTTATTGCCCAAGTCTGGAGATCACAAGATGATCAGAGGCCATGCTATCAACCTGCTTCATGTATTTGATGTACCTTAGAAGTTCAAGGTGATGAGCCTAATAGTGGAAACAATCAAGAGGACTCCAGCAGACCAGAAGAGGAGTTGCGGATATGCCCCTCAGATCCAGGAGCTCATCAACTCCAAGATGGGCACGGGCATATATTTATTGGACAAGGAACACCTGCCCATCCGTCCAGATTTTGAGGACAATGAAGTTGTCATGACTGAAAATGAACCGTCATCTGCCCAAGCATTTGCAAAGAAGGAGAAGGCAAGGAAGGAGAAAGCTGCCAAGATGCCAACTCAAGAGGAGGCATCTGAGTACTTCTTGAAGACCAAACAAAAGCAGCTTGGTTACCTCATTGCATCCACCCTGCGGATTGAGAAAGGACTGGCCACCCTAACTCAAAACCAGGCAAGCCTAGAGAGAATCATGGAACAAAAGTTCTATGACTTGGATGTCAAGGTAACGGAGATTCAGACTGCAGTGGAGCAGCTCCAAGATGATATGCAGGAGAGGAGAGGCAGGACTACCACTCATGCCTTTGCCAGAGTGCCCAGAGGTCCAAGGTCGTCTGCCGTGCCAGTTGCTGACACAAGAGACACCACCTCAGCACCAGCCACAGCCTCAGTTCCACCAGCTCCAGCATCTACCTCAGCTCCAACTTCAGCGTCTACTTCAGCATCTACCTAAGCCTTCGTCCTTGGAGTGATCCGGACTCCACCACCACCAGAAGATCAAGCCTGAGCGCCGATCTAGTGCTATGCATTTTCTAGGAACTTTTTGGTAACTTGTTGCCAAAGGGGGAGAAGATGTATAGATCATAGGCTTCGAGAGAGAGAGTGTTGCTTTTTCTCTCTTGCTTTATTTGGTGGTTTTTCAAACTTGTTTGCTTTTGAGTGCTTGAGATACTACGTCATTATTCGTGAGACATTGATGATCATGTGTTTGATCATAAGCTACACTTAATGCTTGATGAATGCTATTATCTTATCTATCTTATGTGATCATTCACTATTCTTGGTGATGAGTGCATGTATTTCATTCTTATCATTTTAAGCGCTCCACCAAGATGTATGTGACATGGAAGAGTAACCCATGATTCTAACTCCCTGTGCATTTGCAGTCCAAAGCAAGTTTTAAATATGCACAAATTTAGGGGGAGCTCTTACTTATCACATACCTCTCAAAGCGACGATATATTTCATGCTTATTATCATTTGTCGAAGCTTTGATCTATATGTTGTCATCAATTACCAAAAAGGGGGAGATTGAAAGTGCAACTATCCCTAGGTGGTTTTGGTAATTCATAACAACATATAGCTCATTGAGCTAATGCTATTCCAAGATGATTATTTCAGGAAAGCTCAATGATTGGCATGGCATGGATGTGAAAGTGGAACCCTCAAAATGCTAAGGACAAAGGATTGGCTCAAGCTCAAAAGCTCAAGACTCTTCATTTTATATTTTAGTGATCCAAGATCACATTGAGTCTTTAGGAAAAGCCAATACTATCAAGGAGGGATGAGGTGTTGCTTAATGAGCCTCTTGCTTCATGTGCTTAGTGATATGCTCCAAAACCCTCAACTACTTTCCCATATCCACATATGACCTAAACCCTAAGCCAAACTCGGTCCTACCGATTCTTCCTATCCGGCGCCACTGATTTCGCCTGTCATAAGCCACTGCCAAACCCTAGCATTTCGGTTCTACCAATAGGGATCTCGGTCTCACCGAGATGGGGTTGCAAACTCTCTGTTTCCCTTTCGTAACTTTTCGGTCTCACCAAAAGAGCGAATCGGTCCCACCGAGATTGCAATGTAAATTCAGTGTTTCCCCTTTGTAACTTTCGGTCTCACTGAAAGAGCAAATCGGTCCCACCGAGTTTGCCTGACCAACTCTCTGGTTAGCTAATTACCAAATTCGGTCTCACCGAGTTTGTGTAATCGGTCTCACCGAGATTACGTTATGCCCAAACCCTAACCATATCGGTTCCACCGAGTTGCATGTCAGTCCCACCGAAAATCTCTAACGGTCACTAGGTTTACATTTTCGGTCCGACCGAGTTTGTTGATTCGGTCCCACCGAGATTGGAAAACTGTGTGTAACGGTTGGATTTTGTGTGGAGGCTATATATACCCCTCCACCTCCTCTTAATTCGTGGGAGAGCCAGTGGAGAGAGACATCAGAACACATACACCATTCCAACTCATATGTTCTGAGAGACAACCACCTACTCATGTGTTGAGACCAAGACATTCCATTCCTACCATATGAATCTTGATCTCTAGCCTCTCCAAGTTGCTTTCCACTCAATCTTCTTTCTACCAAATCCAATCCTATGAGAGAGAGTTGAGTGTTGGGGAGACTATCATTTGAAGCACAAGAGCAGGGAGTTCATTACCTACACACCATTTGTTACTTCTTGGAGAGTGGTGCCTCCTAGATTGGCTAGGTGTCACTTGGGAGCCTCCGACAAGATTGTGGAGTTGAACCAAGAATTTTGTAAGGGCAAGGAGATCGCCTACTTCGTGAAGATCTACCGCTAGTGAGGCAAGTCCTGTGTGGGCGATGGCCATGGTGGGATAGACAAGGTTGCTACTTCATGGACCCTTTGTGGGTGGTTGCTTCTTCGTGGACCCTTCGTGGGTGGAGCCCTCCGTGGACTCGCGCAACCGTGACCCGTCGTGGGTGGAGCCCTGTGTGGACTCCCGCAACCGTTACCCTTCGTGGGTTGAAGTCTCCATCAACGTGGATGTAGGATAGCACCACCTATCCGAACCACGGGAAAAACATCCGTGTCTCCAATTGCGTTTGAAATCTCCAAACCCTTCCCTTTACATTCTTGCAAGTTGCATGCTTTACTTTCCGCTGCCAATATACTCTTTGCATGCTTGCTTGAATTGTGTGATGATTGCTTGACTTGTCCTAATATAGCTAAAATCTGCCAAGAACTAAAATTGGGAAAAGGTTAAGTTTTTATTTGGTCAAGTAGTCTAATCACCCCCCCTCTAGACATACTTTCGATCCTACAGGCCCACGAGGGTAGGGGCGCCTATCCCCCCTGGGCGCACCCTCATGCCTCATGGCTGCCTCGCGGAGTTCCACACTTCAACTCCAAGTCTTCTGGTTTTCTTTCGGTCCAAGAAAGATCATCGTGAAGGTTTCATTCCGTTTGGATTCCATTTGGTATTCCTTTTCTGCAAAACTCTAAAATAGACAAAAAAATAGAAACTGGCACTGGGCCTTCGGTTAATAGGTTAGTCCCAAAAATAATATAAAAGAGCATATTAAAGCCCATTAAACATCCAAAACAGATAATATAATAGCATGGAACAATCAAAATTATAGATATGTTGGAGACGTATCACGCGATGACTCTTGATTATCTGTCCCACTGCGTATCCCTTGATCCCTTCAAAGTTTCCCTGTAGGAACTCGAAACCACTGTGCGCTGGCCCCACGGTGGGCGTCCAACTGTCGTGGAATTGTCACGGCAGATGTCCTAGTGAAGGACTTAGTCGCAGGGCCATTGCAGCTAGGTTAGCTTAAAGGGGTTAAACGGGACAAAGGACACAGAGAGTTTATACTGGTTCAACCCCTTACAATGACGATAAAGGCCTACTCCAGTTTGGGATTGTATTGTTGAGGTTTCGATCACCAGGGAGCGAATATGCTTGACCTAGTTCTTGATTTGTTTTCTCTTGTCCTAAACCGCCGCCGGGTCGTCCCTTTATATACACAGGTTGACACCCGACGGCTCACGGAGTCCCTGCCGGTTTATACAACGTATCCGGCTCGGTGAGTAACTATGGTTGTCTTACAATGCAAGTCATACATACATGGCAGTTCATCCACCTGGGCCATAAGCCACCTCTGGGTCTTGGGCCGTCTCCAGGCTCCCATGATCCGCCATCTTCATTGGTAAGCCGCCAGTGGTATAACCCGGCCCCTCCTGGGCGGTTTATACCCAGTAGTTATATCCCCAACACTTTGTTTTCTCTATGTACCCACACATGTATCAAGTTTCCGGTTAATACAATTCTAGCATGAATAATAAACATTTATCATGATATAAGGAAATATAAACAACAACTTTATTATTTCCTCTAGGGCATATTTCCTTCAGTGTCCCACTTGCACTAGATTCAATAATCTAGATTACATTGTAATGATTCTATCACCCATGGAGTCTTGGTGTTGATCATGTTTTGCTCGTGGAAGAGGCTTAGTCAACGGGTCTTCCACATTCAGATTTGTATGTATTTTGTAAATCTCTATGTCTCCCTCCTTGACTTGATCACAGATGGAGTTGAAGCGTCTCTTGATGTGTTTGGTTCTTTTGTGAAATCTGGATTCCTTCGCTAAGGCAATTGCTCCAGTATTGTCACAAAAGATTTTCATTGAACCCGTTGCACTAGGTATTACACCTAGATCAGATATGAACTCCTTCATCTGCTGCTTCTAAAGCAGCTATGTACTCCGCTTCACACGTAGATCTCGCCATGACGCTTTGCTTGGAACTGCACCAACTGGCAGCTCCACCATTCAATATAAATACATATCCGATTTGTGACTTAGAGTCATCATGATTAGTGTCAAAGCTAGCATCGACGTAACCATTTACGACGAGCTCTTTGTCACCTCCATAAACGAGAAACATATCCTTAGTTTTTTTCAGATACTTCAGGATGTTCTTGACTACTATCTAGTGATCCACTCCTGGATTACTTTGGTACCTCCCTACTAGACTTATAGGAAGGCACACATCAGGTCTGGTACACAACATAGCATACATGATAGATCCTATGGCTAAGACATAGGGAATGACTTTCATTTTCTCTCTATCTTCTGCAGTGGTCGGGCATTGAGTCTGACTCAACTTCACACCTTGTAACACAGGCAAGAACCCTTTCTTTGACTGATCCATTTTGAACTTCTTCAAAACTTTATCAAGGTATGTGCTTTCTGAAAGTCTAATTAAGCATCTTGATCTATCTCTATAGATCTTGATGCCCAATATGTAGGCAGCTTCACCGAGGTCTTTCATTGAAGAACTCTTATTCAAGTATCCTTTTATGCTATCCAGAAATTCTATATCATCTCCAATCAACAATATGCCATCCACATATAATATTAGAAATGCTAGAGAGCTCCCACTCACTTTCTTGTAAATACAGGCTTCTCCGAAAGTTTGTATAAAACCATATGCTTTGATCACACTATCAAAGCGTATATTCCAACTCCAAGATGCTTGCACCGGTCCATAAATGGATCGCTGGAGCTTGCACACTTTGTTAGCACCTTTAGGATCGACAAAACCTTCTGGTTGCATCATATACAACTCTTCTTTGAGGAATGCAATTTTGACGTCCATTTTCCAGATTTCATAATCATAAAATGCGGCAATTGCTAACATGATTCGAACAGACTTAAGCATCACTACGGGTGAGAAAGTCTCATCGTAGTCAACTCCTTGAACTTGTCGAAAACCTTTCGCAACAAGTCGAGCTTTGTAGACGGTAACATTACCATCAACATCAGTCTTTTTCTTGAAGATCCATTTATTCTCTATGGCTTGCTGATCATCGGGCAAGTCAACCAAAGTCCATACTTTGTTCTCATGCATGGATCCTATCTCAGATTTCATGGCCTCAAGCCATTTTGTGAAATCTAGGCTCATCATCGCTTCCTCATAGTTTGTAGGTTCGTCATGGTCTAGTAACATGATTTCTAGAACAGGATTACCGTACCACTTATGTGCGGAACATCCTCTGGTTAACCTACGAGGTTCGGTAGTAACTTGATCTGAAGTTTCATGATCATTATCATTAGCTTCCTCTCTAGTTGGTGTAGGCATCACTGGAACTGATTTCTGTGATGAGCTACTTTCCAATTCGAGAGAAGGTACAATTACCTCATCAAGCTCTACTTTCCTCCCACTCACTTCTTTCGAGAGAAACTCCTTCTCTAGAAAGGATCCATTCTTAGCAACAAAGATCTTGCTTTCGGATTTGTGATAGAAGGTGTACCCAACAGTTTATTTTGTGTATCCTATGAAGACGCACTTCTCCAATTTGGGTTCGAGCTTACCAGGCTGAAGGTTTTTCACATAAGCATCGCAACCCCAAACTTTAAGAAATGACGACTTAGGTTTCTTGCCAAACCACAGTTCATACAGTGTCGTCTCAACGGATTTAGATGGTGCCCTATTTAAAGTGAATGCAACTGTCTCTACTCCATAACCCCAAAATGATAGTGGTAAATCGGTAAGAGATATCATAGACCTCACCATATCTAATAAAGTACGGTTACGATGTTCGGACACACCATTACACTGTGGTGTTCTAGGTGGTGTGAGTTGTGAAACTATTCCACATTGTTTTAAATGAAGGCCAAACTCGTAACTCAAATATTTGCCTCCACCGTAATATCGTAGAAACTTTATATTCTTGTTACGATGATTCTCCACTTCACTCTGAAATTCTTTGAACTTTTCAAACGTTTTAGACTTGTGTTTCATTAAGTAGATATACCCATATCTCCTCAAATCATCTGTGAAGGTCAGAAAATAACGATACCCGCTACAAGCCTCAACACCCATCGGACCGCATACACCGGTATGTATTATTTCCAATAAGTCAGTGGCTCGCTCCATTGTTCCAGAGAACAGAGTTTTAGTCATCTTGCCCATGAGGCATGGTTCACAAGCATCAAATGATTCATAATCAAGTGATTCCAAAAGTCCATCCATATGGAGTTTCTTCATGCGCTTTACACCAATATGACCTAAACGGCAGTGCCACAAATATGTTGCACTATCATTATCAACTTTGCATCTTTTGGCATCAATATTATGAATATGTGTATCACCACGGTCGAGATTCAACAAAAATAGACCACTCTTCTGTTGGGGAACGTTGCAGAAAACAAAAAAAAATCCTACGGTTTCACCAAGATCCATCTATGAGTTCATCTAGCAACGAGTGATTGGATTGCATCTACATACCTTTGTAGATCACGCACGGAAGCGTTCAAAGAACGGGGATGAGGAAGGCGTACTCGACGTGATCCAAATCACCGGAGATCCTAGCGCCGAACGGACGGCACCTCCGCGTTCAACACACGTACGGTCAGCGTAACGTCTCCTTCTTCTTGATCCAGCAAGGGGAAGGAGAGGTTGAGGAAGATGGCTCCAGCAGCAGCACGACGGCGTGGTGGTGATGGAGCTGCAGTACTCCGGCAGGGCTTCGCCAAGCACTATGGAGGAGGAGGATGTGTTGGAGAGGGAGAGGGAGGCACCAAAGGCATGTCGTGAGAGGCCCTCCTTTCCCCACTATATATAGGAAGTCCAAGGGGGGGGGCGGCCCTAGGAGATCCAATCTCCTAGGGGGGTGCGGCCAAGGGAGGAATCCCTCCTTCCCAAGGCACTTAGGAGGTGCCTTCCCCCTTTGGGACTCTTCCCTTCCTTGAACCCTAGGCGCATGGGCCTCTTGGGGCTGGTGCCCTTGGCCCATATAGGCCAAGGCGCACCCCCTACAGCCCATGTGGCCCCCCCGGGGCAGGTGGCCCCACCCGGTGGACCCCCGGGACCCTTCCGGTGGTCCCAATACAATACCGGTGACCCCGAAACTTGTCCCGATGCCCGAAATAGCACTTCCTATATATAATTCTTTACCTCCGGACCATTCCGGAACTCCTCATGACATCCGGGATCTCATCCGGGACTCCGAACAACATTCGGGTTACTGCATATACATATCCCTACAACCCTAGTGTCACCGAACCTTAAGTGTGTAGACCCTACGGGTTCGGGAGACATGTAGACATGACCGAGACGACTCTCCGGCCAATAACCAACAGCGGGATCTGGATACCCATGTTGGCTCCCACATGCTCCTCGATGATCTCATCGGATGAACCACGATGTCGAGGATTCAAGCAACCCCGCATACAATTCCCTTCGTCAATCGGTATGTTACTTGCCCGAGATCCGATTGTCGGTATCCCAATACCTCGTTCAATCTCGTTACCGGCAAGTCACTTTACTCGTACCGTAATGCATGATCCCGTGACCAGACACTTGGTTACTTTGAGCTCATTATGATGATGCATTACCGAGTGGGCCCAGTGATACCTCTCCATCATACGGAGTGACAAATCCCAGTCTTGATCCGTGTTAACCCAACAGACACTTTCAGAGATACCCGTAGTATACCTTTATAGTCACCCAGTTACGTTGTGATGTTTGGCAACTCCTACGGTATTCGGGAGTTACACGATCTCATGGTCTAAGGAAAAGATACTTGACATTGGAAAACTCTAGCAAACAAACTATACGATCTTATGCTATGTTTAGGATTGGGTCTTGTCCATCACATCATTCTCCTAATGATGTGATCTCGTTATCAATGACATCCAATGTCCATAGTCAGGAAACCATGACTATCTTTTGATCAACGAGCTAGTCAACTAGAGGCTTACTAGGGACATGTTGGTGTCAATTATTCACACATGTATTACGATTTCCGAATAACACAATTATAGCATGAATAAAGACAATTATCATGAACAAGGAAATATAATAATAATGCTTTTATTATTGCCTCTAGGGCATATTTCCAACAGTCTCCCACTTGCAATAGAGTCAATAATCTAGTTACATGTGATGAATCGAACACCCATGGAATTCTGGTGTTGATCATGTTTTGCTCTAGGGAGAGGTTTAGTCAACGGATCTACTACATTCAGGTCCGTATGTACTTTACAAATATCTATGTCTCCATTTTGAACATTTTCACGAATGGAGTTGAAGCGACGCTTGATGTGCCTGGTCTTCTTGTGAAACTTGGGCTCCTTTGCAAGTGCAATAGCTCCAGTGTTGTCACAGAAGAGTTTGATTGGCCCCGACGCATTGGGTATGACTCCTAGGTCGGTGATGAACTCCTTCACCCAAATTGCTTCATGTGCTGCCTCCGAGGCTGCCATGTACTCCGCTTCACATGTAGATCCCGCCACGACGCTCTGCTTGCAACTGCACCAGCTTACTGCCCCACCATTCAAAATATACACATATCCGGTTTGTGACTTCGAGTCATCCAGATCTGTGTCGAAGCTAGCGTCGAGTAACCCTTTACGACGAGCTCTTCGTCACCTCCATAGACGAGAAACATTTCCTTAGTCCTTTTCAGGTACTTCAGGATATTCTTGACCGCTGTCCAGTGTTCCTTGCCGGGATTACTTTGGTACCTTCCTACCAAACTTACGGCAAGGTTTACATCAGGTCTGGTACACAGCATGGCATACATAATAGAACCTATGGCTGAGGCATAGGGGATGACACTCATCTCTTCTATATCTTCTGCCGTGGTCGGACATTGAGCTGAGCTCAATTTCACACCTTGCAACACAGGCAAGAACCCCTTCTTAGACTGATCCATATTGAACTTCTTCAATATCTTATCAAGGTATGTGCTTTGTGAAACACCTATGAGGCGTCTTGATCTATCTCTGTAGATCTTGATGCCTAATATATAAGCAGCTTCTCCAAGGTCCTTCATTGAAAAACTCTTATTCAAGTAGGCCTTAATGCTATCCAAAAGTTCTATATCATTTCCCATCAAAAGTATGTCATCTACATACAATATGAGAAATTCTACAGAGCTCCCACTCACTTTCTTGTAAATGCAGGCTTCTCCATAAGTCTGCGTAAACCCAAACGCTTTGATCATCTCATCAAAGCGAATGTTCCAACTCCGAGATGCTTGCACCAGCCCATAAATAGAGCGTTGGAGCTTGCACACCTTGTTAGCATTCTTAGGATCGACAAAACCTTCCGGCTGCATCATATACAATTCTTCCTTAAGGAAACCATTAAGGAATGCCGTTTTGACGTCCATTTGCCATATCTCATAATCATAGAATGTGGCAATTGCTAACATGATTCGGACGGACTTTAGCTTCGCTACCGGTGAGAAAGTCTCATCATAGTCAACCCCTTGAACTTGTCGATAACCCTTAGCGACAGGCCGAGCTTTATAGATGGTCACATTACCATCCGCGTCTGTCTTCTTCTTAAAGATCCATTTATTTTCTATGGCTCGCCGCTCAACGGGCAAGTCAGTCAAAGTCCATACTTCGTTTTCATACATGGATCCTATCTCGGATTTCATGGCTTCTAGCCATTTGTCGAAATCCGGGCCCGCCATCGCTTCTTCATAGTTCGAAGGTTCACCGTTGTCTAACAACATGATTTCCAAGACAGGGTTGCCGTACCACTCTGGTGCGGAACGTGTCCTTGTGGACCTACGAATTTCAGTAGGAGTTTGATCTGAAGTTTCATGATCATCATCATTAACTTCCTCTCTAGTCGGTGCAGGCACCTCAGGAACATTTTCTTGAGTTGCGCCATTTTCCGGTTCAAGAGGTAATACTTCATCAAGGTCTACTTTCCTCCCACTTACTTCTTTTGAGAGAAACTCTTTCTCTAGAAAGGACCCATTCTTGGCAACAAAGATCTTGCCTTCGGATCTGAGGTAGAAGGTATACCCAATAGTTTCTTTAGGGTATCCTATGAAGACGCATTTTTCCGATTTGGGTTCAAGCTTTTCAGGTTGAAGTTTCGTGACATAAGCATCGCATCCCCAAACTTTTAGAAATGACAGCTTAGGTTTCTTCCCAAACCATAATTCATACGGTGTCGTCTCAACGGATTTCGACGGAGCCCTATTTAAAGTGAATGCGGCAGTCTCTAAAGCATACCCCCAAAAAGATAGCGGTAAATCGGCAAGAGACATCATAGATCGCACCATATCTAATAGAGTGCGATTACGACGTTTGGACACACCATTACGCTGAGGTGTTCCAGGCGGCGTGAGCTGTGAAACTATTCCACATTTTCTTAAGTGTGTGCCAAAGTCATGACTCAAGTATTCTCCTCCACGATCTGATCGCAGGAACTTGATTTTCCTGTCACGTTGATTCTCAACCTTACTCCGAAATTCCTTGAACTTTTCAAAGGTCTCAGACTTGTGTTTCATTAAGTATAAATACCCATATCTACTCAAGTCATCAGTGAGGGTGAGAACATAACGATAGCCACCGCGAGCCTCAACACTCATTGGACCGCACACATCAGTATGTATGACTTCCAATAAGTTGGTTGCTCGCTCCATTGTTCCTGAGAACGGAGTCTTGGTCATTTTACCCATGAGGCATGGTTCGCACGTGTCAAATGATTCGTAATCAAGAGACTCTAAAAGTCCATCAGCATGGAGCTTCTTCATGCGTTTGACACCTATGTGACCAAGGCGGCAGTGCCACAAGTATGTGGGACTATCATTATCAATCTTACATCTTTTGGTACTCACACTATGAACATGTGTAGCATTACGCTCGAGATTCATTAAGAATAAACCATTCACCATCGGAGCATGACCATAAAACATATCTCTCATATAAATAGAACAACCATTATTCTCGGATTTAAATGAGTAGCCATCTCGAATTAAATGAGATCCTGATACAATGTTCATGCTCAAACTTGGCACTAAATAACAATTATTGAGGTTCAAAACTAATCCTGTAGGTAAATGTAGAGGTAGCGTGCCGACGGCGATCACATCGACCTTGGAACCATTCCCGACAGGCATCATCACCTCGTCCTTCGCCAGTCTCCGCTTATTCCGCAGCTCCTGCTTTGAGTTACAAATGTGAGCAACTGCACCAGTATCAAATACCCAGGAGCTACTACGAGTACTGGTAAGGTACACATCAATTACATGTACATCACATATACCTTTCGTTTTGCCGGCCTTCTTGTCCGCTAAGTATTTGGGGCAGTTCCACTTCCAGTGACCACTTTCCTTGCAATAAAAGCACTCAGTCTCGGGCTTGGGTCCATTCTTTGGCTTCTTCCCGGCAGCTTGCTTGCCGGGAGCGGCAACTCCCTTGCCGTCCTTCTTGAAGGCTTTCTTACCTTTGCCCTTCTTGAACTTAGTGGTTTTATTTACCATCAACACTTGATGTTCCTTTTTGACTTCTACCTCTGCTGATTTCAGCATTGCAAATACTTCAGGAATGGTCTTTTCCATCCCCTGCATATTGAAGTTCATCACAAAGCTGTTGTAGCTCGGTGGAAGCGACTGAAGGATTCTATCAATGACCGCGTCATCCGGGAGATTAACTCCCAGCTGAGTCAAGCGGTTATGCAACCCAGACATAGTGAGTATGTGCTCACTGACAGAACTGTTTTCCTCCATCTTACAGCTGAAGAACTTGTCGGAGACTTCATATCTCTCGACCCGGGCATGAGCTTGGAAAACCATTTTCAGCTCTTCAAACATCTCATATGCTCCGTGTCTCTCAAAACGCTTTTGGAGCCCCGGCTCTAAGCTGTAAAGCATGCCGCACTGAACGAGGGAGTACTCATCGGTACGTGCCTGCCAAGCGTTCATAACGTCTTGTTCTGCAGGGAGAACAGGTGCGTCACCCAGCGGTGCTTGTAGGACATAATCTTTCTTGGCAGCTATGAGGATGATCCTCAGGTTCTGGACCCAGTCCGTGTAGTTGCTGCCATCGTCTTTCAGCTTGGTTTTCTCTAGGAACGCGTTGAAGTTGAGGACTACATTGGCCATTTGATCTACAAGACATATTGTAAATATTTTAGACTAAGTTCATGATAATTAAGTTCATCTAATCAAATTATTCAATGAACTCCCACTTAGATAGACATCCCTCCTGTAATCTAAGTATAACATGATCCGAGTTAACTAGGCCGTGTCCGATCATCACGTGAGACGGACTAGTCAGTGAACATCTTCATGTTGATCGTATCTTCTATACGACTCATGCTCGACCGGTCTTCTGTGTTCCGAGGCCATGTCTGTACATGCTAGGCTCGTCAAGTCAACCTAAGTGTTTGCATGTGTAAATCTGTCTTACACCCATTGTATGTGAACGTTGGAATCTATCACACCCGATCATCACGTGGTGCTTCGAAACAATGAACTGTCGCAACGGTGCACAGTTAGGGGGGAACACTTTCTTGAAATTATTATGAGGGATCATCTTATTTACTACCGTCGTTCTAAGCAAACAAGATGCAAAAACATGATAAACATCACATGCAATCAAATAATAATAGTGACATGATATGGCCAATATCACATAGCTCCTTTGATCTCCATCTTGGAGCACCATGATCATCTTGTCACCGGCATGACACCATGATCTCCATCATCAAGATCTCCATCATCGTGTCTCCATGAAGTTGCTCGCCAACTATTACTTCTACTACTATGGCTAACACGTTTAGCAATAAAGTCAAGTAATTTACATGGCGTTTCTCAATGACACGCGGGTCATACAAAAAATAAAGACAACTCCTATGGCTCCTGCCGGTTGTCATACTCATCGACATGCAAGTCGTGATTCCTATTACAATAGCATGAACATCTCATACATCACATATATATATATCATTCATCATTCATCACAACTTTGGCCATATCACATCACAGAACACTTGCTGCAAAAACAAGTTAGACGTCCTCTAATTGTTGTTGCAAGTTTTACGTGGCTGAAATAGGGTTCTAGCAAGAACGTTTTCTTACCTACGTGAAAGCCACAACGTGATTTGTCAACTTCTATTTACCCTTCATAAGGACCCTTTTCATCGAATCCGCTCCAACTAAAGTGGGAGAGACAGACACCCGCCAGCCACCTTATGCAACTTGTGCATGTTAGTCGGTGGAACCGGTCTCACGTAAGCGTACGTGTAAGGTTGGTCCGGGCCGCTTCATCCCACAATACCGTTGAAGCAAGATAAGACTAGTAGTGGCAACAAAGTTGACAACATCAACGCCCACAACAAATTGTGTTCTACTCGTGCAAGAGAACTACGCATAGACCTAGCTCATGATGCCACTGTTGGGGAACGTTGCAGAAAACAAAAAAAATTCCTACGGTTTCACCAAGATCCATCTATGAGTTCATCTAGCAACGAGTGATTGGATTGCATCTACATACCTTTGTAGGTCACGCGCGGAAGTGTTCAAAGAACGGGGATGAGGAAGGCATACTCGACGTGATCCAAATCACCGGAGATCCTAGCGCCGAACGGACGGCACCTCCGCGTTCAACACACGTACGGTCAGCGTAATGTCTCCTTCTTCTTGATCCAGCAAGGGGAAGGAGAGGTTGAGGAAGATGGCTCCAGCAGCAGCACGACGGCGTGGTGGTGATGGAGCTGCAGTACTCCGGCAGGGCTTCGCCAAGCACTATGGAGGAGGAGGATGTGTTGGAGAGGGAGAGGGAGGCACCAAAGGCGTGTAGTGAGAGGCCCTCCTTTACCCACTATATATAGGAAGTCCAAGGGGGGGGGGGCGCCGGCCCTAGGAGATCCAATCTCCTAGGGGGGGTGCGGCCAAGGGAGGAATCCCTCCTCCCCAAGGCACCTAGGAGGTGCCTTCCCCCTTTGGGACTCTTCCCTTCCTTGAACCCTAGGCGCATGGGCCTCTTGGGGCTGGTGCCCTTGGCCCATATAGGCCAAGGCGCATCCCCTACAACCCATGTGCCCCCCCCCCCGGGGCAGGTGGCCCCACCCGGTGGACCCCCGGGACCCTTCCGGTGGTCCCGGTACAATACTGGTGACCCCGAAACTTGTCCTGATGCCCGAAATAGCACTTCCTATATATAATTCTTTGCCTCCGGACCATTCCGGAACTCCTCGTGACGTTCGGGATCTCATCCGGGACTCCGAACAACATTTGTGTTACTGCATATACATATCCCTATAACCCTAGCGTCACCGAACCTTAAGTGTGTAGACCCTACGGGTTCGGGAGACATGTAGACATGACCGAGACGACTCTCCGGCCAATAACCAACAGCGGGATCTGGATACCCATGTTGGCTCCCACATGCTCCTCGATGATCTCATCGGATGAACCACGATGTCGAGGATTCAAGCAACCCCGCATACAATTCCCTTCGTCAATCGGTATGTTACTTGCCCGAGATCCGATCGTCGGTATCCCAATACCTCGTTCAATCTCGTTACCGGCAAGTCACTTTACTCGTACCGTAATGCATGATCCCATGACCAGACACTTGGTTACTTTGAGCTCATTATGATGATGCATTACCGAGTGGGCCCAGTGATACCTCTCCGTCATACGGAGTGACAAATCCCAGTCTTGATCCGTGTCAACCCAACAGACACTTTCGGAGATACCCGTAGTATACCTTTATAGTCACCCAGTTACGTTGTGACGTTTGGCACACCCAAAGCACTCCTACGGTATCCGGGAGTTACACGATCTCATGGTCTATGGAAAAGATACTTGACATTGGAAAACTCTAGCAAACGAACTATACGATCTTATGCTATGTTTAGGATTGGGTCTTGTCCATCACATCATTCTCCTAATGATGTGATCTCGTTATCAATGACATCCAATGTCCATAGTCAGGAAACCATGACTATCTGTTGATCAACGAGCTAGTCAACTAGAGGCTTACTAGGGACATGTTGGTGTCTATTATTCACACATGTATTACGATTTCCAGATAACACAATTATAGCATGAATAAAGACAATTATCATGAACAAGGAAATATAATAATAATGCTTTTATTATTGCCTCTAGGGCATATTTCCAACATCTTCAAGGGTGCATGACCATAAAAGATATTACTCATATAAATAGAACAACCATTATTCTCTGATTTAAATAAATAACTGTCTCGCATTAAACAAGATCCAGATATAATGTTCATGCTCAACGCTGGCACCAAATAACAATTATGTAGGTCTAAACCTAATCCTGAAGGTAGATGTAGAGGTAGCGTGCCAACGGCGATCACATCGACCTTGGAACCATTCCCGACGCGCATCGGCACCTCGTCCTTAGCCAATCTTCATTTAATCCGTAGCCCCTGTTTCGAGTTGCAAATATGACCAACAGAACCAGTATCAAATACCATGTGCTACTACGAGAATTAGTAAGGTACACATCAATACCATGTATATCAAATATACCTTTGTTCACTTTGCCATTCTTCTTATCCGCCAAATACTTGGGGCAGTTCCGGTTCCAGTGACCAGTCCCTTTGCAGTAGAAGCACTCAGTTTCAGGCCTGGGTCCAGGCTTGGGCTTCTTCCCGAGGGTGACAGCTTGCTTGCCATTCTTCTTGAAGTTCCCCTTCTCTCCCTTGCCCTTTTTCATGAAACTAGCGGTCTTTTTAACCATCAACACTTGATGCTCTTTCTTAATTTCTACCTCCGCAGCTTTGAGCATAACGAAGAGCTCGGGAATTGTCTTATCCATCCCTTGCATATTATAGTTCATCACAAAGCCTTTGTAGCTTGGTGGCGGTGATTGAAGAACCCTGTCAATAACACTATCATCTGGAAGATTAACTCCCAGCTGAGTCAAGTGGTTATGATACCCAAACATTTTGAGTATGTGTTCACTGACAAAACTGTTCTCCTCCATCTTGCAGCTATAGAACTTGTTGGAGACTTCATATCTCTCAACTCGGACATTTTCTTGAAATATTAACTTCAACTCCTGGAACATCTCATATGGTCCATGACGTTCAAAACGTCTTTGAAGTCCCGATTCTAAGCCGTAAAGCATGGCACACTGAACTATAGAGTAGTCATGAGACGGCATCTGCCAGACGTTCAAATCGTCTACATTAGTGGGAGGGGGCTTGTCACCTAGCAGTGCATCAAGGACATAATTCTTCTGTGCAGCAATGATGATAATCCTCAAGTTACGGACCCAGTCCGTATAGTTGCTACCATCATATTTCAACTTAGCTTTCTCTAGGAACGCATTAAAATTCAAGGGAACGGTAGCACGGGCCATTGATCTACAACATAGATATGCAAAAACTATCAGGACTAAGTTCATGATAAATTAAGTTCAATTAATCATATTACTTAAGAACTCCCACTTAGATAGACATCCCTCGAGTCATCTAAATGATCACGTGATCCATATCAACTAAACCATGTCCGATCATCACGTGAGATGGAGTAGTTTTCAATGGTGAAGATCTCTATGTTGATCATATCTACTATATGATTCACGTTCGACCTTACGGTCTCCAGTGTTCCGAGGCCATGTCTGTACATGCTAGGCTCATCAAGTTTAACCCGAGTATTCCGCATGTGCAAAACTGTCTTGCACCCGTTGTATGTGAACATAGAGCTTATCACACCCGATCATCACGTGGTGTCTCGGCACGACGAACTGTCACAACGACGCATACTCAGGGAGAACACTTATACCTTGAAATTTTAGTGGGGGATCATCTTATAATGCGACCTCCGTACTAACTAAAGTAAGATGCATAAAAGATAAACATCATATGCAATCAAAATATGTGACATGATATGGCCATCATCATCTTGTGCCTTTGATCTCCATCTCCAAAGCACCGTCATGATCTCCATCGTCACTGGCATGACACCTTGATCTCCATCGTAGTGTCGTGGTCGTCTCGCCAACTATTGCTTCTACAACTATCACTAACGCATAGTGATAAAGTAAAGAAATTACATGGCGTTTGCATTTCATACAATAAAGCGACAACCATAAGGCTCCTGCCAGTTGCCGATAACTTCTACAAAACACGATCATCTCATACAATAACGTATAGCACATCATGTCTTGACCATATCACATCACAATATGCCTTGCAAAAACAAGTTAGACGTCCTCTACTTTGTTGTTGCAAGTTTTACATGGTCGCTACAGGCTTCTAGTACGAATCGTTCTTACCTACGCATCGAAACCACAACGGTGATTTATCAAGTTTGCTGTTTTAACCTTCAACAAGGACCACCGCAGTCAAATCCGATTCAACTAAAGTTGGAGAAACAGACACCTGCCAGCCACCTTTATGCAAAACTAGTTGCATGTCTGTCGGTGGAACCGGTCTCATGAATGTGGTCATGTAAGGTTGGTCCGGGCCGCTTCATCCAACAATACCGCCGAATCAAAATAAGACATTGGTGGAAAGCAGTATGACGATCACCACCCACAACTCTTTGTGTTCTACTCATGCATATCATCTACGCATAGACCTGGCTCTGATACCACTGTTGGGAAACATAGCATGCAATTTCAAAAAAATTCCTATGCTCACACAATATCTATCTAGAAGATGCATAGCGACGAGAGGGAGAGAGTGTGTCCACGTACCCTTGTAGACCGAAAGCGGAAGCGTTTAACAACATGGCTGATGTAGTCGAACTTCTTCTCGTTCCGACCGATCAAGCACCGAACGTATGAAACCTCCGAGTTCTGCACACGTTTAGCTCGATGACGTCCGTCGAACTCTTGATCCAGCAAAGTGTCGAGGGAGAGTTTCATCAGCATGACAGCGTGGTGACAGTGATGGTAAAGTGATCCGCGCAGGGCTTTGCCTAAGCACTACGACAATATGACGAGAGGAGTAAACTATGGAGGGGGGCGCCGCACACGGCTAACAGTTGTTTCTGTGTGCTCTAGGCGCCCCCCTCCCCACATATATATAGGTTGGAGGGGGAAAGATGCAGCCAGGGGGCGCCCAAGTAGGCCGAATCTTATTTGGGCTCCCACCCCAATTCGGCCCCCTTTCCTTGTTTTCCGGAGGGAGAAGGAAAGAGGAGGGGGAGAGAAGGAAGGGGGAGGCCGAATCCCTCCCCTTCCTTTCTCTCTTCTCCCCTTTCCTTCCTCTTCCTATTTGGCCTACATGGGGGCGTAGCAGCCCATGCTGGCTGCTACGTTTCCCCTCTTGGCCCAATAGGCCCAAATCTTTGCCGGTGGGTGCCCGGAACCCCTTGTGGTGACCCGATATGTACCCCGTACGCCCGGAACACTTCCGGTGTCCGAATATCATCGTCCTATATATGAATCTTTACCTCTCGACCATTTCGAGACTCCTCGTCATGTCCATGCTCTCATCCAGGACTCCAAAAAACATTCAGTCACCAAATCACATAACTCCTATAATACAAAATCGTCATCGAATGTTAAGCGTGCGGACCCTACGGGTTCGAGAACTATGTAGACATGACCGAGACACCTCAGCGGTCAATAACCAACAGTGGAACCTGGATGCTCATATTGGTTCCCACATATTCTACGAAGATCTTTATTGGTCGTACCGTAATGACAACATACGTTATTCCCTTTATCATCGGTATGTTACTTGCCCGAGATTCGATCGTCGGTATCTTCATACCTAGATCAATCTCGTTACTGGCAAGTCTCTTTACTCATTCCGTAACGCATCATCCCGCAACTAACTCATTAGTCACATTGCTTGCAAGGCTTATCATGATGTGCATTACCGAGAGGGCCCAGAGTTACCTCTCCGATACTCGGAGTGGAAAATCCTAATCTCGATCTATGCCAACCCAACAAACACCTTCGGAGATACCTGTAGAGCATATTTATAATCATCCAGTTATGTTGTGATGTTTGATAGCACACAAGGTATTCCTTTGGTATTTGGGAGTAACATAATCTCATAATCGAAGGAATATGTATTTGACATGAAGAAAGCAATAGCAATAAAACTTAACGATCATAATGCTAAGCTAACAGATGGGTCTTGTCCATCACATCATTCTCCTAATGATGTGATCCCGTTCATCAAATGACAACACATGTCTATGGTTAGGAAACTTAACCATCTTTGATCAACGAGCTAGTCCAGTAGAAGCTTACTAGGGACACTGTGTTTTGTCTATGTATCCACACATGTATCAAATTTCCGGTTAATACAATTCTAGCATGAATAATAAACATTTATCATGATATAAGGAAATATAAATAACAAATTTATTATTGCCTCTAGGGCATATTTCCTTCACATGTGCTTGTAGTTCAAATTTTAATTATGCACATTAAATGCCTAGAAACTCAATTAATGCATAAAAATGCCAAACGAACCCGGAATAATTCCAAATTTAAACATGACACTCATGTAGTTGCATGTTCACTATACACAAATGTTCTAGCAATTCAAACACCATCCTTTCCCTCCGTAACATCATTTTGTCTTTCAAAACATAATGAAAAAATCAGGTATACCACAAGCAGTTTACTAGAAAGAATCGTGTGGGATGCGATATAAAATATCATGGCGCACTCTCTTGTCTGGCTTAAGCAGGAAGCTTCGTCGTCTACAGTCCACCGTCCGCGCTTGAACAACACTTGCGCGCCAGTTTCTCGCGGCATCGAGCAAAAAAATTCTGCCACTGCGGAAATATCTATCTCCCCGCCCCTCCCTCCCACCAAAAGCCGCATCTCCACTATTCCTCCTTTCTTTCCAAGTTTAAACCTTCGTTGCTACTTACTGCTAGCTTAGCCGCCTCGCCGACGACCCTTATTCTTGCAACACCGTCTCCTTGCTGGTTACCCTTCTTCTTGCAGCACCGCCTCCTTGCCGGTGACCCTTCTTCTTGTAGCGCCGCCTCTTCGCTGGTGACTCTTCTACTTGCTGTGCGGATTCCTCGCCACCGACCCTTCTTCTTGCTGCGCGGCCTTGTCGACATGGTCAGGTAATCCACACCCCACCCACACCATCCTCCTCCTTCCCCGTCCCACATGCCCCGACCGATGGCGTGACATGTTCCGCCGAAATCACTGTCCCCATCCTCCAATTAAGCACCACCCACAGCCATTTTGCACGCAGTATAACGTGGAGCTCGGTAGCATCTGGCAACGGAGAAGCAAATCGCGGCCGCACACGCACACGAGGTTGCTATGGCTGCCATGCGTGCCAACCGCCAGATCTTGGAGGAGCACCTCGTGTTCGAGGCCAGCATCGACACCACCACGCGGTTATCTACTTTAAAATACAGTTCGTGTTGTTTTCTCGAGGCCACCACCAGTGCCTTCTAGTGATTTGTCCTTTGTAATGTTAGTATGCAATCTGATGTTCAGTTAACAGTTTAGTCCTATGAAATGTAATGTTTAGTTAACAATTTGGTCCTCTGAAATGTAATGTTCAGTTCATAGTTTGGTCCAACAATTGCTACATTTCGTCGTACTGTTCTCAAGCATTCTTTGTTTTGTTAACTGTCTTATCTTCTAGTACTCCCTCCATTCCCTTATACAAGGCTACTATGAAAAATAAATTTTGCATCTATACGAGGCCACTAACAATAATTGAGGCAAAAATTAATGATGTTTCCTCATACAACCAACTTGTTTAATACTTGCATGCATGTAGTCATAATGACATTGTGCTACTTCCTTCTCATTCCTTTCTTGCATGCATATGGGCGTATTCATGATCCTGGTTAACGAAAAGAAAAGTTGTCTTGCAAAGCAATCATTGATTTTTACCTTGGTATCTGTAATTTGAATTTGTGGCCTTGTATAAGGGAATGGAGGGAGTACATATTTCTATTCTGCACTGTCGTGCTCAGTTAACTGTTTTGGTTCATTTGGTTTGTTGTCCATTTAACTGTTTGGTTCAATTCTGCAATTTGATTTTAATTTACTGTGGGTACAATTTTGTATTGTTATGCATTTGAGAAATAAATCGAATTTGGCTATACTCAATACATATTCTACTGATAGTATGGCAACTCTCAGTTAACCTGATCAAGATCTTCCTTATGTGTGTTGCAGGGAAACAATGGGCGATACTGCGGTTTACCATCAAGGTTTGCTCATGCATGGTCCTTTCGCTAATAGCACATTATTGTGCAGTTGCAGGAATCATTCTAATATTTAGGTTTCTTACAATTTGGTCTTGCACATGTAGGTCCTGATGTCAGAGGCTTAGACCCACTGTTCGACCCATTTTGCATATGGGGAAATGAGATGTCCATGAATATCAGTCAAGTCAAGAAACTCAGAAAGATTGTTAGGATGAAGAAACTTGCGACGAATAACAGCAAGATCTTTGTTTGCACAATGAAGAAGACATCAGTCAACTATAGGATGGTACTAACTCTTTTACCTTGTTTTTACCCCTTGCACCATTTCAAAATTTATAACGGAGATTTATGCATATCTTTGTTTTCAGTACTTTTCAAAGCAGTTCACCGATGATTACCTCTCAAACCACCTGCATGGTCAAGAGGCGAGGAAGGTATTCATTCAACACCCATGGTAAAATATTGAAGTCTTCCTGAAGAGGAAGAAGGTTGGGTGGGCAATTATCCATAGCCTCTGGCCTAAAGTTGCAAGGACATTCAACATCACTAAAGGATCAATATTTGCCTTCCGCTTCTGTAGTTTCCCTGATGAGATTCATCTGTCTATTTACCGTGTATGATGCTACTTTCCAAAGGTTTTTTATGTTGCATGTGAAACTTGGCGCTGTTGTGTAATGGCATAACTGAGTGCCAAAGCTATCTGATGTAATTATATTATGAAATCCTGGTTGCCGTTATACGGATATGAATTATCTTGTGTGTTTTATAAGAAATGTCAATTTGATTACTACATGGATTATCAATAATAGGCTAATTACCCTGCTTACTGGGGTTTTCTATTGCAGACGGTTACTCAGACAACACCGTGGGCAATGAACTCAAACAACCCACACTGTTTCTAGAAAGCAGGCGTGTTCGATAAACTAACAATCACACACGGCTTCTGACAAAGAACTGCTTGCATTAGGCCACCTTGCACAAACGTTTCCACACAAAAAAATTGTGTGTGATATACATACGAACGGAAATGTTTTTCTGGGATTCACCATGTGGAATGTACATACGAACGGAAATGATTGGGTTTCCGCCAGATCGCACACGAGCTCATTTTGCCCAGTCTGTGTGCCAGGAGGGCCCATCCGTGATGGTTTCTGGGTCATGTGGGAAGGACCCCCGATCGCCCACACTCACTTGGCGACGGTTCCAAACGCCATCGCGGAAAGGGGTTAAAAACCGTTTGTATAGCAGGTCGCTGCACTAGTGCCTCATGATGACCCACAAGTATAGGGGATAAATTGTAGCTCTTTTCGATAAGTAAGAGTGTCGAACCCAATGAGGAGCAGAAGGAAATGACAAGTGGTTTTCAGCAAGGTAATGTCTGCAAGTGCTGAAATTGTAAGTAATAGAGTAGTTTGATAGCAAGATATTTTGTAACGAGCAAGTAATGATAATAGTAACAAAAGTGCAACAAGGTAGCCCAATCCTTTTGAGGCAAAGGACAGGCCAAAACGGTCTCATATTATAGGCAAAGCATTCTTGAGAGTACATGGGAATTTCATCTAGTCACTTTCATCATGTTGATTCGATTCGTGTTCGCTACTTTGATAATTTGATATGTGGGTGGACCGGTGCTTAGGTGTTGTTCTTACTTGAACAAACCTCCTACTTATGATTAACCCTACTGCAAGCATCCGCAACTACGATAAAAGCATTAAGAATAAATTCTAACCATAGCATTAAACTTTTGGATCCAATCGGTCCCTTACGGAATAGCGCATAAACTGCGGTTTAAGCTTCTGTCACTCTCGAAACCCATCGATCATCTAATTGCTAATCCACAATGCATTCCCTTAGGCCCAAGTATGGTGAAGTGCCATGTAGTCGACGTTCACTTGACACCACTAAGGGAATCACAACATACATACTATCTAAATATCGAACACATATCAAGTTCACATGATTACTTGCAACTTGATTTCTCCCGTGACCTCAAGAACAAAAGTAACTAATCACAAGTGATAAACATGATCAAGATCAGAGGGGTATTAAATAGCATAATGGATCTGAACATATAGTCTTCCACAAAATAAACCATATAGTAATCAACTACAAGATGTAATCAACACTACTAGTCACCCACAAGCACCAATCTATAGTTCTGGTAACAAGATTGAATACAAGAGATGAACTAGGGTTTGAGGTGAGATGGTTCTGTTGAAGATGTTGATGGAGATTTCCCTCCCCAAGATGGGAGAGTTGTTGGTGATGATGATTTCCCCCTTCGGGAGGGAAGTTCCCCCGACGGAATCGCTCTGCCAGAGGGCAAAAGTGATCCTGCCCAAGTTCCGCCTCGAGACGGCCGTGCTCCGTCCCAAAAGTCCTCTCCTTATTTTTTTCCTAGGTCAAAATGACTTATATACCAGAAGATGGGCACCGGAGGTGGGCCTGGGTGAGCACAACCCACCAGGACGCACTTGGGCTCCCTGGCGCGCCCAGGTGGGTTGTGCCCACCTGGTGGGGCCCCTTTAGTACTTATTTGCTCCAATATTCTTCATATATTCCATAAAAATTCTCTGTAAAGTTTCAGCTTGTTTGGAGTTGTGCAGAATAGGTAGCCTGACGTAGCTTTTCCAAGTCCAGATTTCCAGCTGCCGGAATTCTCCCTTTTGTGTGTACCTTGCAAATTATGAGAGAAAATGCATTAGAATTACTCCAAAAAGCATTATTATGCATAAAAACATCATAAATAACAATAGGAAAACATGATGCAAAATGGACGTATCAACTCCCCCATGCTTAGACCTCGCTTGCCCTCAAGCGAAAACCGAAATCGAAAAACATGTCCACATGCTTAGAGAGAGAGAGAGAACTATCGATAAAAACAAAATACGGACATAGAAGCATCATGTTGATTATTACAATAGCAACAAACTTAAACATAATACTTTTATCATAGAACTTTTATCATAGACTTCTCCTGAATAAGTGACAATTCATCACACTATCGAAGTATAAAGCAAAAACCCTATTAGAAACCAACAAACTATGTTCTCAGTCAACTTTGCAACTACAATTCATCATCTTTTCAGGAAGGGTCATGTATCATAGCCTTTAGGCAAGTCCACATACTCAACCATCCTATAGTCTTCTATGATTGCTAACACTCACCTCATACACATGAGCAAAACGTTTGAACCGGACACATAGAAAGATAGGGGTTTATAGTTTCGCCTCCCAACGTACTCACCTCAAGTGTGATGTCAACAATAATAACTCATGCTACCCATATTCAACTGGACATATGTGCCTAGATCTTTCCTCGCCATATGATGCTTGCCAAAGGAGAAAAATAAAAATGAATAGAGAGAAAACTTTGACTCTTTGCA